>NW_026889803.1:68752500-68827500 GCF_033153115.1 Saccostrea echinata
GAACAGCAAAGCCATGATTGGTCATATTTATATTGAAGCATCCTCAGGTAGTGTAGATTCAAGTTTGTTCAAATCATGACCCCCGGGGGTAAGGTGGGGCCACAATGGGGGATCAAAGTTTTACATAGAAATATATAGGAAAATATCTTTAAAAATCTTCTTCTTAAGAACGGCAAAGCCATGATTGGTCATATTTATATGAAAGCATCCTCAGGTAGTGTAGATTCAAGTTTGTTCAAATCATGACCCCTGGGGGTAGGGTGGGGCCACAATGGGGGGATCAAAGTTTTTCGTAAGAGTATATAGAAAAAAACTTATGGAAGCATCGTTCAAATGATTGTTCAAATGAGCACCCCCGGGGGTATGGTGGGGCCACAATGGGGGATCAAATTTTTACATATGAATATATGGGGAAAATCTTCTGCTCAAGAACAGCAAAGTTATTTGTTATATTGATATGAAAGCATTGGTAGTTTAAAATCCCCCATCCCCCCTCTCTCTCTCCCCCGTTAACTTTTCAATACTGAACTGATTTTTGCTTTTTTTCCTAGCCAGTGTGCTCAGGTGAGCGATGTGGCCCATGGGCCTCTTGTTTATAGTCTCAGGGTCTTCTCTCCATTTTTTACAAACGTTTGTTCATTTCTTTGAATAGAAATGCACACAAATGTCTATTTAAGATCGTGGAGAGATGACCCAGGGATAACAATTTTTTAGGAAAACGTGTTTAAAAATGAAACATTTTGTACCAAATGACGCATCTAGCCATGTTTCATGTTATTTTTAAGGAAATCAAAACACACTATTGGGAAAATGTTTTCCTTTCCTATTTCATAGGAACATGACACATCAAAAGAAAGTTAAAATTTAATTTTTCAGTTCAATAAAGTTTTCACTTTTCAAGTGTGCCCCGATTCTTGCCGAATGTCAATCAAAAGCACTCTCGTTCTTCATAAAGTCATGGATGACAATATGTGCAGTGAGGTTAGGTGCATATTGTGGTCAATGACAATATGTACAGGACAATAATATGTACCATCACAAACATGGACCATATTATACATGTATGATTAAAAGGATGTGTTTTTTAATGAATAAAACCTAATTAAAATGTTTTGCATTATTTCAGCTTGAGTTGTTGCGACAACCCCTTGTATTTGTTGAGAGATTAGAGAAGCCTCTGGTTTGGCAGACCTCCTGCGTAGCTCCTGCTGTATCCATGGAGGAGACAACAGTTATGCACCAGACAGACAGAGGTAATGAGTTTAAATATTATAGTCAACAAATGAGAGGACACAATTAATTCAAGTAATGAAAAGATTTTATGGTAGGACATTTAAATCAAGTAATAAAAATTTTTTACACTTGTGATGATGACAAATTTTAGTCATGGTTTGATTTTATTTTTAGTGAATGAGAGATGTGAAGAAGATGGTTGTGAACCTGCCCCTCTGCCCCCAGCACGGCCCCCACGGGTATTCCTCCAGGACGTCCAGCCATCCCTGACCTGGGTACAGTCCTATGTTGAGGAACAGTCTACCACTCAGGAAGGAGGACATGAGGAGCCCGAGGAACACCAGCTGGTAGCGAAAGGTTTGGAGCACAGGCCAACAGAGTTGCCTCCACCACTGTCCCCAGTGGTGTTTCTCCAGGATGTTTCCCCCACCTTGATTTGGATTCAGACCTCCAAGGAGGAACGATCCACTATTGAGGAGGGAAGATGTCATGGAGATGAAATACTCTGTGTATCCACTTCTCCACCTCTAGCACTACCTCCGGTAGTGTTTCTCCAGGATGTAGAGCCCACCTTGACTTGGATTCAGACCTCAAAGGAGGAAAGGTCCACTATTGAGGAGGGAAAACGTCATGGAGAAGAGGTACTCCGTGTACCTCCAGCACTACCCCCGGTAGTGTTTCTCCAGGAAGTCCAGCCTGTCCTGAACTGGATACTGACCTCCCAGGAGGAATGTTCCAGCCCTCAGGAAGGAGGACTTCAGGGAGATGAGGAGCTCTCTACATCTGCCCATCCACCTCCTACACTACCACCCCCAGTGGTGTTTCTCCAGGAAGTCCAGCCTGTCCTGAACTGGATACAGACCTCCCAGGAGGAATGCTCCAGCCCTCAGGAAGGAGGACTTCAGGGAGATGAGGAGCTCTCTACATCTGCCCTTCCACCTCCTACACTACCGCCCCCCAGTGGTGTTTCTCCAGGAAGTCCAGCCTGTCCTGAACTGGATACAGACCTCCCAGGAAGAATGTTCCAGCCCTCAGGAAGGAGGACTTCAGGGAGATGAGGGACTTCAGCTCGTAGCTGAACATGAAGGTTGGCAGCACATTCTGTTACGGGTGTCCACAGTTCAGAGTGGAGGAATTTGGGAAGAGGGGGGAATGCAGCATAGTTGTTGCACACCATGTGCAAGGTTTGGTAACTTAAACAGACCTTTATTCCTTGCCTCAGTTGCCTCGTTGACTTTGGTTGAGGACAGAGTTGAGGTCAGCCAGTTGCCTTGTTGACTTTGGTTGAGGATAGAGTTGAGGTCATTTCAGGACAGAGTTGAGGTCATTTCATACTTACAATGCATCTGTTTGCTACTAGGTGTCTGTATCAGATACTGTATCTGACATTCATTTCACACTTTGTTGATTTTGGGTAACAACTGCAGTTTAGTCTGCTCCTGGTTTAGAGAGATCATTTGTTTGTGATGATTTCAGATGTGTACATGTACCACCACTTTTGGATTGTGCCCCTTCAGGGTTTCTCAGGCTTACATTGCCAAAAAAAGACCTCTTCAGGGCCTCTCTTGTTAGGATACTCTCTCATGTTGCAGTCCCCCCACTTTTTGGATTCCTCCTGGAGATTTAATCGTCAGTGTAAATTTCATCCTTTCCTCCCTGTTAGGTTATTTCAGTGCTCGGTATAAATATTAGTGATTTTTCATTTCAGTGTGGACCAATTTTTATTTATGTCCTTCTTTTTATTAATTAATTTTAATTATTAATCTATTATTATTATTTATTTATTTATTTATATAGAATGAAATTAACTGACGATTTACTATTTGTTTGTTTATCTATTTATTTGTTTATTTATTTATATAGAATGAAATTAACTGATGCTTTAATATTTATTTATTTATTTATTTAGAATGAAATTAACTGATGATTTACTATTAATTTGTTTATTTATTTATTTGTTTATTTATTTATATAGAATGAAATTAACTGATGATTTACTCCCTCTGATAGTTTAAGCTTTCATTCAAAATGGTGTTCCGTCTGTCTATTAATTCTGTATGTTATTGAGGTCAGTCCTAGCCTTTTCCAGACTGAGTTTAAGTGATAGCAAACTCGCGATTTATCTATGGATGCTTAGAATGCTTGATGTCGTGATGCATTTGACCTTCATTTATGCTTCACTGAATTTGGATTCTGTTCTAGGTGTATGCACACATGGTGCATGCATTGATGTTGTTTATATAACATTAATATGGTACTTCTGACGTATTTCATGTGTCACTGCAGTTTTGACCCGAGTCTTGCTTATCAATACAGGTTTTCTACAGCTTGTATAAATATGACTCATCTATGCATAATTGTATATGCACAAACAGCTTTGTATTACCAATATACATTGTACTATGCACTAGATGCATTTTAGTACTACTGGTATGTGTTATTGCTATATGCAATATGCATTGCATTATGCACTATGCATTATTATACACCACTTATCTTTATACTATGCACTATGCAGTATTGTATTTGTTTGATGCAGTCATCTGCTACACTGATCTGGATTCAGTTAATTGGTTTATATCTATTCATAGCTTATTTTGAGTGGAGTTCATACCTGTACATTCTTGTGTACCATACTACTAGTTAGTTTCTTTGAGTGATGCAAGCTTCAACTGCTGTGGCTAATCTGCATTTGAGTCACTTGTGACGATTGAGGACAGTGTTTATACATGCTCATAGGTTATCAAGAGCTATTTTAGGAAACATAACCACATATATTACCCCTTCCACCTACAGAGCCCTCATCATTAGTTCTTACATCTCAACCCGAGTATCCTATTGTTCTGTGCATGTATCCTACCATTTTTGGTGAATCTTCTATTGTACTGTGCACATCATATTGTATCGTTCGTGTCTCCTGTCGTATTGTGCATCTGTCCCATCGTACACTTGTTCTTGACAATGTCCGATTGTGTATCCTTCTGTATCATGCATGTATCCTATCAAGTTTTGCGTTTATCATGTTTTGCGTTTTCATGTTTTGCGTTTATCAGATATTGTATTTATTGTGTTTTGCATTTATCAGGTTTTGCATTTATTGTGAAGGTGTTTATCGTATTGTGCATGACTGTATCGTGCCCGTATCCTATCGTACCATGCGTGTATCCTATCCTATCATATATGTATCATCTTGAGAATAACTTTGCAGGCACTATTATGATTTTTTTTAAAAAAGTTCTTAAATTCTTAGAAACTTCTTTACAACATTCCACTGAAGAAGGGTATGGGTAGTGGGAGGTCTGTTTAGTTACCTTGGTCCTTTTTGATTGGTTAACCCCCCTGGGAGATCGGGGGCTTAGAGAATAGATTCCCAGCCTAATAGGGGCTTGTCGTAAGAGGCGACAGAATTTTCCAAAAATACATTGTGTATCTTTAAAGATTTTTCCTAAAACTAAATTAAACAACTTAAGATGAGTTCTTAAGATAAGGTTCTTAAATTCTTTAACAACTTATTTTTCATGTAACCAAGAACAGTTAAAGGTTTTATTAATAATTTTAGAATTGAATTTGAATATTAATTGATTATTTGCTTAGTGCTCTTGAAACTAAATAAAGAAAATAAAATAAAGAAGCTAGATAAATTCTTCAAGTAAGTTCTGAAATTCTTTAAAAACTTACTTCTCATAGAACTAAAAAGAGTAATAGATTACTTTTAAATAATTTAGAAATTGAATTAAAATATTCATTCTTGGGTAAGTCCTTTAAAAATTCATGTCTTCTGGCGCATGTACTTATTGTATTGTGCGTGTATCGGATTTCGTGTTTATCGTGTTTTGCATGTATCGTATTTCGTGTTTATGGTGTTCTGCGTGTATCTGATTTTGCGTTTATCGTGTTTTGCGTGTATTCGATTTCGTGTTTATCGTATTATGTGTGTAACTGATATCGTGTTTTGCGTGTATCGTATTTCGTGTTTATCATGTTCTGCGTGTATCTGATTTTGCGTTTATCGTGTTTTGCGTGTATTCGATTTCGTGTTTATTGTATTTTGTGTGTAACTGATATTGTGTTTTGCGTGTATCCCATTTTGTGTTAATCATGTTCTGCATGTATCTGATTTTGCATTTATCGTGTTTTGCGTGTATTCGATTTCGTGTTTATCGTATTTTGTGTGTAACTGATATCGAGTTTTGTGTGTATCCGATTTCGTGTTTATCGTGTACTGCATGTATCTGATTCTGCGTTTATCATGTTTTGCGTGTATTCGATTTCGTGTTTATCGTATTTTGTGTGTAACTGATATCATGTTTTGCATGTATCCGATTTTGTGTTTATTGTGTTTTGCATGTGTTCGATTTTGTGTTGTGTTTTGCCTGTATCCGATTTTGTGTTAATCGTGTTTTGCTTTATTAGGTTTTATAAATAATTTTAGAATTGAATTTAAATATAAATTGATTATTTGCTTAGTGCTCTTGAAACTAAATAAAGAAAATAAAATAAAGAAGCTAGATAAATTCTTCAAGTAAGTTCTGAAATTCTTTAAAAACTTCTCATAGAACTAAAAAGAGTAATAGATTACTTTTAAATAATTTAGAAATTGAATTAAGATATTGATTCTGGCTAAGTCCTTTAAAAATTCAGTAATAAAAATGAGATAATAATTAAAAAAAAAGAAGATTTTACCAGTTCTTTAATTTCTTAAAAACTCATTTTTCAAAACGACAAAAAAAAGTAAGAGATAAGCTTGAAATAATATTAAAATTGAATTTAACTTAAGTATAAATGGATTATTGGCAAAGTACTCTAAAAACAAAATAATGTAAAAATTAAATAAAAATTGATAGAGTACCTGCAACATATTCTTGAAAATTCTATCATGTCTTATCGCGCATGTACTTATTGTATTGTGCATGTATCCGATTTCGTGTTTTGCGTGTATTGGATTTCGTGTTTATCATGTTCTGCGTGTATCTGATTTTGCGTTTATCTTGTTTTGCATGTATTCGATTTCGTGTTAATCGTATTATGTGTGTAACTGATATCGTGTTTTGTGTGTATCGTATTTCGTGTTTATCATGTTCTGCGTGTATCTGATTTTGCGTTTATCGTGTTTTGCGTGTATTCGATTTCGTGTTTATCGTATTATGTGTGTAACTGATATCGTGTTTTGTGCGTATCCCATTTCGTGTTAATCATGTTCTGCGTGTATCTGATTTTGCATTTATCGTGTTTTGCGTGTTTATCGTATTCTGTGTGTAACTGATATCGTGTTTTGCGTGTATCCGATTTTGTGTTTATCGAGTTTTGCTTTATTAGGTTTGATAAATAATTTTAGAATTGAATTTAAATATAAATTGATTATTTGCTTAGTGCTCTTGAAACTAAATAAAGAAAATAAAATAAAGAAGCTAGATAAATTCTTCAAGTTAGTTCTGAAATTCTTTAAAAACTTATTTCTCATAGAACTAAAAAGAGTACTTTTAAATAATTTAGAAATTGAATTAAGATATTGATTCTTGGCTAAGTCCTTTAAAAATTCAGTAATAAAAATGAGATAATAAATAAAAAGATTTTACCAGTTCTTTAATTTCTTAAAAACTCATTTTTCAAAACAACAAACAATAGTAAGAGATAAGCTTGAAATAATATTAAAATTGAATTTAACTTAAGTACAAATGGATTATTGGCAAAGTACTCTAAAAACAAAATAATGTAAAAATTAAATAAATAAAAACTAATAGAGTACCTGCAACATATTCTTGAAATTCTATCATGTCTTATCGCGCATGTACTTACTGTATTGTGCATGTATCCGATTTCGTGTTCATCGTGTTCTGCGTGTATCCGATTTCGTGTTTATCGTGTTCTGCGTGTATCTGATTTTGCGTTTACCGTGTTTTGCGTGTATTCGATTTCGTGATTATCGTATTTTGTGTGTAACTGATATCGTGTTTTGCGTGTATCCGATTTTGTGTTTATTGTGTTTTGCGTGTATCCGAATTTGTGTTTATCGTGTTTTGCTTTATTAGGTTTTGCAATCATTGGGATGGCTGTTTATCCCATTGTATCGTGCCTGCATCAGATTTTGCGTTTATCGTGTTTTGCATTTATCAGATATTGCGTTTATCAGGTTTTGCATTAACCGTGTCCTGCATTTATCAGGTTTTGCATTTATCGTGTTTTGCTTAAGTTTTGCGTTTATCGTGATGGCTGTTATTCTATCGTATCGGGCATGAATCTTATTGTATCATGAGTGTATCCTAACTTACCTTGTATCAAGTCAATTAAGAGTAATGTTGCAGGAACTGTTATAATTTTTAAAAATAAATTCTTAAATTCTTATAAAAAAATAAGTTCTTAAATTCTGATAAAACTTCTTTACAACATTTCATTGACGAAGGGTATGGGTAGTGGGAGGTCTGTTTAGTTATCTTGGTCCTTTTTGATTGGTTAAACCCCCTGGGAGATCGGGGGCTTAGAGAATAGATCCCCAGCCTAATAGGGGCTTGTCGTAAGAGGCGACAGAATTTTCCAAAAAATACATTCTGTATCGGTAAAGATTTTTCTTAAACTAAATCAAAGAACTTAAGATTAGGTTTTATTCTAATGAATGCTATGTCTAAATACACATCACATGCACACACCACCGTTTAGGCATAGCATTCATTAGAATAATAAACTTTCATTTTCTTAACCAAAAAAATCATCAGTTAGAAATTAGGATTAAATTATCTGAGTCCTAAATTACAAAATAAAGATATAAAGTAAATTCTTTACAAGTTTAATTTTCATTTGTTAGTTTTGAATAATTTTAAAAATTTAATTTAAATATCAATTGATTATAGACTTAGTACTCTTAAAACTAAATAATAAAAATTATTAAAGAAAAACTGAATAAAATCTTGAAATAACTTCTTTAGAATCTTGTTTTCCATACAACTAAAAACAGCTAGAGGTTAGCTTTAAATTGATTATTTGCTTAGTGCTCTAAACACTAAATAATAAAAATTGAATAAGTAAAAACCGAATGAGTTCTTAAGATAAGGTTCTTCAATTCTTTAACAACTTATTTTTCATGCAGCCGAGAACAGTTAAAGGTTTTATAGATAATTTTAGAATTGAATTTAAATATAAATTGATTATTTGCTTAGTGCTCTTGAAACTAAATAAAGAAAATAAAATAAAGAAGCTAGATAAATTCTTCAAGTAAGTTCTGAAATTCTTTAAAAACTTACTTCTCATAGAACTAAAAAGAGTAATAGATTACTTTTAAATAATTTAGAAATTGAATTAAAATATTCATTCTTGGGTAAGTCCTTTAAAAATTCATGTCTTCTGGCGCATGTACTTATTGTATTGTGCGTGTATCGGATTTCGTGTTTATCGTGTTTTGCGTGTATCTGATTTTGCGTTTATCGTGTTTTGCGTGTATTCGATTTCGTGTTTATCGTATTATGTGTGTAACTGATATCGTGTTTTGCGTGTATCGTATTTCGTGTTTATCATGTTCTGCGTGTATCTGATTTTGCGTTTATCGTGTTTTGCGTGTATTCGATTTCGTGTTTATCGTATTTTGTGTGTAACTGATATCGTGTTTTGCGTGTATCCCATTTCGTGTTAATCATGTTCTGCGTGTATCTGATTTTGCATTTATCGTGTTTTGCGTGTTTATCGTATTCTGTGTGTAACTGATAACGTGTTTTGCGTGTATCCGATTTTGTGTTTATCGAGTTTTGCTTTATTAGGTTTGATAAATAATTTTAGAATTGAATTTAAATATAAATTGATTATTTGCTTAGTGCTCTTGAAACTAAATAAAGAAAATAAAATAAAGAAGCTAGATAAATTCTTCAAGTAAGTTCTGAAATTCTTTAAAAACTTATTTCTCATAGAACTAAAAAGAAGTACTTTTAAATAATTTAGAAATTGAATTAAGATATTGATTCTTGGCTAAGTCCTTTAAAAATTCAGTAATAAAAATGAGATAATAAAAAAAAAAGATTTTACCAGTTCTTTAATTTCTTAAAAACTCATTTTTCAAAACAACAAAAAACAGTAAGAGATCAGCTTGAAATAATATTAAAATTGAATTTAACTTAAGTACAAATGGATTATTGGCAAAGTACTCTAAAAACAAAATAATGTAAAAATTAAATAAATAAAAACTAATAGAGTACCTGCAACATATTCTTGAAATTCTATCATGTCTTTTCGCGCATGTACTTACTGTATTGTGCCTGTATCCGATTTCGTGTTCATCGTGTTCTGCGTGTATCCGATTTCGTGTTTATCGTGTTCTGCGTGTATCCGATTTCGTGTTCATCGTGTTCTGCGTGTATCTGATTTTGCGTTGATCGTGTTTTGCGTGTATTCGATTTCGTGTTTATCGTATTTTGTGTGTAACTGATATTGTGTTTTGTGCGTATCTCATTTCGTGTTAATCATGTTCTGCGTGTATCTGATTTTGCATTTATCGTGTTTTGCATGTATCGTATTTCGTGTTTATCGTATTATGTGTGTAACTGATATCGTGTTTTGCGTGTATCCGATTTTGTGTTTATCGAGTTTTGCTTTATTAGGTTTGATAAATAATTTTAGAATTGAATTTAAATATAAATTGATTATTTGCTTAGTGCTCTTGAAACTGAATAAAGAAAATAAAATAAAGAAGCTAGATAAATTCTTCAAGTAAGTTCTGAAATTCTTTAAAAACTTACTTCTCATAGAACTAAAAAGAGTAATAGATTACTTTTAAATAATTTAGAAATTGAATTAAGATATTGATTCTTGGCTAAGTCCTTTAAAAATTCAGTAATAAAAATGAGATAATAAAAAAAAAAGATTTTACCAGTTCTTTAATTTCTTAAAAACTCATTTTTCAAAACAACAAAAAACAGTAAGAGATAAGCTTGAAATAATATTAAAATTGAATTTAACTTAAGTATAAATGGATTATTGGCAAAGTACTCTAAAAACAAAATAATGTAAAAATTAAATAAATAAAAACTAATAGAGTACCTGCAACATATTCTTGAAATTCTATCATGTCTTATCGCGCATGTACTTACTGTATTGTGCATGTATCCGATTTCGTGTTTTGCGTGTATCCGATTTCGTGTTCATCGTGTTCTGTGTGTATCCGATTTCGTGTTCATCGTGTTCTGCGTGTATCCGATTTTGTGTTTATCGTGTTCTGCGTGTATCTGATTTTGCGTTTACCGTGTTTTGCGTGTATTCGATTTCGTGATTATCGTATTTTGTGTGTAACTGATATCGTGTTTTGCGTGTATCCGATTTTGTGTTTATTGTGTTTTGCGTGTATCCGAATTTGTGTTTATCGTGTTTTGCTTTATTAGGTTTTGCAATCATTGGGATGGCTGTTTATCCCATTGTATCGTGCCTGCATCAGATTTTGCGTTTATCGTGTTTTGCATTTATCAGATATTGCGTTTATCAGGTTTTGCATTAACCGTGTCCTGCATTTATCAGGTTTTGCATTTATCGTGTTTTGCTTAAGTTTTGCGTTTATCGTGATGGCTGTTATTCTATCGTATGGGGCATGAATCTTATTGTATCATGCGTGTATCCTAACTTACCTTGTATCAAGTCAATTAAGAGTAATGTTGCAGGAACTGTTATAATTTTTAAAAATAAATTCTTAAATTCTTATAAAAAAATAAGTTCTTAAATTCTGATAAAACTTCTTTACAACATTTCATTGACGAAGGGTATGGGTAGTGGGAGGTCTGTTTAGTTATCTTGGTCCTTTTTGATTGGTTAAACCCCCTGGGAGATCGGGGGCTTAGAGAATAGATCCCCAGCCTAATAGGGGCTTGTCGTAAGAGGCGACAGAATTTTCCAAAAAATACATTCTGTATCGGTAAAGATTTTTCTTAAACTAAATCAAAGAACTTAAGATTAGGTTTTATTCTAATGAATGCTATGTCTAAATACACATCACATGCACACACCACCGTTTAGGCATAGCATTCATTAGAATAATAAACTTTCATTTTCTTAACCAAAAAAATCATCAGTTAGAAATTAGGATTAAATTATCTGAGTCCTAAATTACAAAATAAAGATATAAAGTAAATTCTTTACAAGTTTAATTTTCATTTGTTAGTTTTGAATAATTTTAAAAATTTAATTTAAATATCAATTGATTATAGACTTAGTACTCTTAAAACTAAATAATAAAAATTATTAAAGAAAAACTGAATAAAATCTTGAAATAACTTCTTTAGAATCTTGTTTTCCATACAACTAAAAACAGCTAGAGGTTAGCTTTAAATTGATTATTTGCTTAGTGCTCTAAACACTAAATAATAAAAATTGAATAAGTAAAAACCGAATGAGTTCTTAAGATAAGGTTCTTCAATTCTTTAACAACTTATTTTTCATGCAGCCGAGAACAGTTAAAGGTTTTATAGATAATTTTAGAATTGAATTTAAATATAAATTGATTATTTGCTTAGTGCTCTTGAAACTAAATAAAGAAAATAAAATAAAGAAGCTAGATAAATTCTTCAAGTAAGTTCTGAAATTCTTTAAAAACTTACTTCTCATAGAACTAAAAAGAGTAATAGATTACTTTTAAATAATTTAGAAATTGAATTAAAATATTCATTCTTGGGTAAGTCCTTTAAAAATTCATGTCTTCTGGCGCATGTACTTATTGTATTGTGCGTGTATCGGATTTCGTGTTTATCGTGTTTTGCGTGTATCTGATTTTGCATTTATCGTGTTTTGCGTGTATTCGATTTCGTGTTTATCGTATTATGTGTGTAACTGATATCGTGTTTTGCGTGTATCGTATTTCGTGTTTATCATGTTCTGCGTGTATCTGATTTTGCGTTTATCGTGTTTTGCGTGTATTCGATTTCGTGTTTATCGTATTTTGTGTGTAACTGATATCGTGTTTTGCGTGTATCCCATTTCGTGTTAATCATGTTCTGCGTGTATCTGATTTTGCATTTATCGTGTTTTGCGTGTTTATCGTATTCTGTGTGTAACTGATAACGTGTTTTGCGTGTATCCGATTTTGTGTTTATCGAGTTTTGCTTTATTAGGTTTGATAAATAATTTTAGAATTGAATTTAAATATAAATTGATTATTTGCTTAGTGCTCTTGAAACTAAATAAAGAAAATAAAATAAAGAAGCTAGATAAATTCTTCAAGTAAGTTCTGAAATTCTTTAAAAACTTATTTCTCATAGAACTAAAAAGAGTACTTTTAAATAATTTAGAAATTGAATTAAGATATTGATTCTTGGCTAAGTCCTTTAAAAATTCAGTAATAAAAATGAGATAATAAATAAAAAGATTTTACCAGTTCTTTAATTTCTTAAAAACTCATTTTTCAAAACAACAAAAAACAGTAAGAGATCAGCTTGAAATAATATTAAAATTGAATTTAACTTAAGTACAAATGGATTATTGGCAAAGTACTCTAAAAACAAAATAATGTAAAAATTAAATAAATAAAAACTAATAGAGTACCTGCAACATATTCTTGAAATTCTATCATGTCTTATCGCGCATGTACTTACTGTATTGTGCATGTATCCGATTTCGTGTTTTGCGTGTATCCGATTTCGTGTTCATCGTGTTCTGCGTGTATCCGATTTCGTGTTCATCGTGTTCTGCGTGTATCTGATTTTGCGTTGATCGTGTTTTGCGTGTATTCGATTTCGTGTTTATCGTATTTTGTGTGTAACTGATATTGTGTTTTGTGCGTATCTCATTTCGTGTTAATCATGTTCTGCGTGTATCTGATTTTGCATTTATCGTGTTTTGCGTGTATCGTATTTCGTGTTTATCGTATTATGTGTGTAACTGATATCGTGTTTTGCGTGTATCCGATTTTGTGTTTATCGAGTTTTGCTTTATTAGGTTTGATAAATAATTTTAGAATTGAATTTAAATATAAATTGATTATTTGCTTAGTGCTCTTGAAACTGAATAAAGAAAATAAAATAAAGAAGCTAGATAAATTCTTCAAGTAAGTTCTGAAATTCTTTAAAAACTTACTTCTCATAGAACTAAAAAGAGTAATAGATTACTTTTAAATAATTTAGAAATTGAATTAAGATATTGATTCTTGGCTAAGTCCTTTAAAAATTCAGTAATAAAAATGAGATAATAAAAAAAAAAGATTTTACCAGTTCTTTAATTTCTTAAAAACTCATTTTTCAAAACAACAAAAAACAGTAAGAGATAAGCTTGAAATAATATTAAAATTGAATTTAACTTAAGTATAAATGGATTATTGGCAAAGTACTCTAAAAACAAAATAATGTAAAAATTAAATAAATAAAAACTAATAGAGTACCTGCAACATATTCTTGAAATTCTATCATGTCTTATCGCGCATGTACTTACTGTATTGTGCATGTATCCGATTTCGTGTTTTGCGTGTATCCGATTTCGTGTTCATCGTGTTCTGCGTGTATCCGATTTCGTGTTCATCGTGTTCTGCGTGTATCCGATTTTGTGTTTATCGTGTTCTGCGTGTATCTGATTTTGCGTTTACCGTGTTTTGCGTGTATTCGATTTCGTGATTATCGTATTTTGTGTGTAACTGATATCGTGTTTTGCGTGTATCCGATTTTGTGTTTATTGTGTTTTGCGTGTATCCGAATTTGTGTTTATCGTGTTTTGCTTTATTAGGTTTTGCAATCATTGGGATGGCTGTTTATCCCATTGTATCGTGCCTGCATCAGATTTTGCGTTTATCGTGTTTTGCATTTATCAGATATTGCGTTTATCAGGTTTTGCATTAACCGTGTCCTGCATTTATCAGGTTTTGCATTTATCGTGTTTTGCTTAAGTTTTGCGTTTATCGTGATGGCTGTTATTCTATCGTATGGGGCATGAATCTTATTGTATCATGCGTGTATCCTAACTTACCTTGTATCAAGTCAATTAAGAGTAATGTTGCAGGAACTGTTATAATTTTTAAAAATAAATTCTTAAATTCTTATAAAAAAATAAGTTCTTAAATTCTGATAAAACTTCTTTACAACATTTCATTGACGAAGGGTATGGGTAGTGGGAGGTCTGTTTAGTTATCTTGGTCCTTTTTGATTGGTTAAACCCCCTGGGAGATCGGGGGCTTAGAGAATAGATCCCCAGCCTAATAGGGGCTTGTCGTAAGAGGCGACAGAATTTTCCAAAAAATACATTCTGTATCGGTAAAGATTTTTCTTAAACTAAATCAAAGAACTTAAGATTAGGTTTTATTCTAATGAATGCTATGTCTAAATACACATCACATGCACACACCACCGTTTAGGCATAGCATTCATTAGAATAATAAACTTTCATTTTCTTAACCAAAAAAATCATCAGTTAGAAATTAGGATTAAATTATCTGAGTCCTAAATTACAAAATAAAGATATAAAGTAAATTCTTTACAAGTTTAATTTTCATTTGTTAGTTTTGAATAATTTTAAAAATTTAATTTAAATATCAATTGATTATAGACTTAGTACTCTTAAAACTAAATAATAAAAATTATTAAAGAAAAACTGAATAAAATCTTGAAATAACTTCTTTAGAATCTTGTTTTCCATACAACTAAAAACAGCTAGAGGTTAGCTTTAAATTGATTATTTGCTTAGTGCTCTAAACACTAAATAATAAAAATTGAATAAGTAAAAACCGAATGAGTTCTTAAGATAAGGTTCTTCAATTCTTTAACAACTTATTTTTCATGCAGCCGAGAACAGTTAAAGGTTTTATAGATAATTTTAGAATTGAATTTAAATATAAATTGATTATTTGCTTAGTGCTCTTGAAACTAAATAAAGAAAATAAAATAAAGAAGCTAGATAAATTCTTCAAGTAAGTTCTGAAATTCTTTAAAAACTTACTTCTCATAGAACTAAAAAGAGTAATAGATTACTTTTAAATAATTTAGAAATTGAATTAAAATATTCATTCTTGGGTAAGTCCTTTAAAAATTCATGTCTTCTGGCGCATGTACTTATTGTATTGTGCATGTATCGGATTTCGTGTTTATCGTGTTTTGCGTGTATCTGATTTTGCGTTTATCGTGTTTTGCGTGTATTCGATTTCGTGTTTATCGTATTATGTGTGTAACTGATATCGTGTTTTGCGTGTATCGTATTTCGTGTTTATCATGTTCTGCGTGTATCTGATTTTGCGTTTATCGTGTTTTGCGTGTATTCGATTTCGTGTTTATCGTATTTTGTGTGTAACTGATATCGTGTTTTGCGTGTATCCCATATCATGTTAATCATGTTCTGCGTGTATCTGATTTTGCATTTATCGTGTTTTGCGTGTTTATCGTATTCTGTGTGTAACTGATAACGTGTTTTGCGTGTATCCGATTTTGTGTTTATCGAGTTTTGCTTTATTAGGTTTGATAAATAATTTTAGAATTGAATTTAAATATAAATTGATTATTTGCTTAGTGCTCTTGAAACTAAATAAAGAAAATAAAATAAAGAAGCTAGATAAATTCTTCAAGTAAGTTCTGAAATTCTTTAAAAACTTATTTCTCATAGAACTAAAAAGAGTACTTTTAAATAATTTAGAAATTGAATTAAGATATTGATTCTTGGCTAAGTCCTTTAAAAATTCAGTAATAAAAATGAGATAATAAATAAAAAGATTTTACCAGTTCTTTAATTTCTTAAAAACTCATTTTTCAAAACAACAAAAAACAGTAAGAGATCAGCTTGAAATAATATTAAAATTGAATTTAACTTAAGTACAAATGGATTATTGGCAAAGTACTCTAAAAACAAAATAATGTAAAAATTAAATAAATAAAAACTAATAGAGTACCTGCAACATATTCTTGAAATTCTATCATGTCTTATCGCGCATGTACTTACTGTATTGTGCATGTATCCGATTTCGTGTTTTGCGTGTATCCGATTTCGTGTTCATCGTGTTCTGCGTGTATCCGATTTCGTGTTCATCGTGTTCTGCGTGTATCTGATTTTGCGTTGATCGTGTTTTGCGTGTATTCGATTTCGTGTTTATCGTATTTTGTGTGTAACTGATATCGTGTTTTGTGCGTATCTCATTTCGTGTTAATCATGTTCTGCGTGTATCTGATTTTGCATTTATCGTGTTTTGCGTGTATCGTATTTCGTGTTTATCGTATTATGTGTGTAACTGATATCGTGTTTTGCGTGTATCCGATTTTGTGTTTATCGAGTTTTGCTTTATTAGGTTTGATAAATAATTTTAGAATTGAATTTAAATATAAATTGATTATTTGCTTAGTGCTCTTGAAACTGAATAAAGAAAATAAAATAAAGAAGCTAGATAAATTCTTCAAGTAAGTTCTGAAATTCTTTAAAAACTTACTTCTCATAGAACTAAAAAGAGTAATAGATTACTTTTAAATAATTTAGAAATTGAATTAAGATATTGATTCTTGGCTAAGTCCTTTAAAAATTCAGTAATAAAAATGAGATAATAAAAAAAAAAGATTTTACCAGTTCTTTAATTTCTTAAAAACTCATTTTTCAAAACAACAAAAAACAGTAAGAGATAAGCTTGAAATAATATTAAAATTGAATTTAACTTAAGTATAAATGGATTATTGGCAAAGTACTCTAAAAACAAAATAATGTAAAAATTAAATAAATAAAAACTAATAGAGTACCTGCAACATATTCTTGAAATTCTATCATGTCTTATCGCGCATGTACTTACTGTATTGTGCATGTATCCGATTTCGTGTTTTGCGTGTATCCGATTTCGTGTTCATCGTGTTCTGCGTGTATCCGATTTCGTGTTCATCGTGTTCTGCGTGTATCCGATTTTGTGTTTATCGTGTTCTGCGTGTATCTGATTTTGCGTTTACCGTGTTTTGCGTGTATTCGATTTCGTGATTATCGTATTTTGTGTGTAACTGATATCGTGTTTTGCGTGTATCCGATTTTGTGTTTATTGTGTTTTGCGTGTATCCGAATTTGTGTTTATCGTGTTTTGCTTTATTAGGTTTTGCAATCATTGGGATGGCTGTTTATCCCATTGTATCGTGCCTGCATCAGATTTTGCGTTTATCGTGTTTTGCATTTATCAGATATTGCGTTTATCAGGTTTTGCATTAACCGTGTCCTGCATTTATCAGGTTTTGCATTTATCGTGTTTTGCTTAAGTTTTGCGTTTATCGTGATGGCTGTTATTCTATCGTATGGGGCATGAATCTTATTGTATCATGCGTGTATCCTAACTTACCTTGTATCAAGTCAATTAAGAGTAATGTTGCAGGAACTGTTATAATTTTTAAAAATAAATTCTTAAATTCTTATAAAAAAATAAGTTCTTAAATTCTGATAAAACTTCTTTACAACATTTCATTGACGAAGGGTATGGGTAGTGGGAGGTCTGTTTAGTTATCTTGGTCCTTTTTGATTGGTTAAACCCCCTGGGAGATCGGGGGCTTAGAGAATAGATCCCCAGCCTAATAGGGGCTTGTCGTAAGAGGCGACAGAATTTTCCAAAAAATACATTCTGTATCGGTAAAGGTTTTTCAACTAAATCAAAGAACTTAAGATTAGGTTTTATTCTAATGAATGCTATGTCTAAATACACATCACATGCACACACCACCGTTTAGGCATAGCATTCATTAGAATAATAAACTTTCATTTTCTTAACCAAAAAAATCATCAGTTAGAAATTAGGATTAAATTATCTGAGTCCTAAATTACAAAATAAAGATATAAAGTAAATTCTTTACAAGTTTAATTTTCATTTGTTAGTTTTGAATAATTTTAAAAATTTAATTTAAATATCAATTGATTATAGACTTAGTACTCTTAAAACTAAATAATAAAAATTATTAAAGAAAAACTGAATAAAATCTTGAAATAACTTCTTTAGAATCTTGTTTTCCATACAACTAAAAACAGCTAGAGGTTAGCTTTAAATTGATTATTTGCTTAGTGCTCTAAACACTAAATAATAAAAATTGAATAAGTAAAAACCGAATGAGTTCTTAAGATAAGGTTCTTCAATTCTTTAACAACTTATTTTTCATGCAGCCGAGAACAGTTAAAGGTTTTATAGATAATTTTAGAATTGAATTTAAATATAAATTGATTATTTGCTTAATGCTCTTGAAACTAAATAAAGAAAATAAAATAAAGAAGCTAGATAAATTCTTCAAGTAAGTTCTGAAATTCTTTAAAAACTTACTTCTCATAGAACTAAAAAGAGTAATAGATTACTTTTAAATAATTTAGAAATTGAATTAAAATATTCATTCTTGGGTAAGTCCTTTAAAAATTCATGTCTTCTGGCGCATGTACTTATTGTATTGTGCGTGTATCGGATTTCGTGTTTATCGTGTTTTGCGTGTATCTGATTTTGCGTTTATCGTGTTTTGCGTGTATTCGATTTCGTGTTTATCGTATTATGTGTGTAACTGATATCGTGTTTTGCGTGTATCGTATTTCGTGTTTATCATGTTCTGCGTGTATCTGATTTTGCGTTTATCGTGTTTTGCGTGTATTCGATTTCGTGTTTATCGTATTTTGTGTGTAACTGATATCGTGTTTTGCGTGTATCCCATTTCGTGTTAATCATGTTCTGCGTGTATCTGATTTTGCATTTATCGTGTTTTGCGTGTTTATCGTATTCTGTGTGTAACTGATAACGTGTTTTGCGTGTATCCGATTTTGTGTTTATCGAGTTTTGCTTTATTAGGTTTGATAAATAATTTTAGAATTGAATTTAAATATAAATTGATTATTTGCTTAGTGCTCTTGAAACTAAATAAAGAAAATAAAATAAAGAAGCTAGATAAATTCTTCAAGTAAGTTCTGAAATTCTTTAAAAACTTATTTCTCATAGAACTAAAAAGAGTACTTTTAAATAATTTAGAAATTGAATTAAGATATTGATTCTTGGCTAAGTCCTTTAAAAATTCAGTAATAAAAATGAGATAATAAATAAAAAGATTTTACCAGTTCTTTAATTTCTTAAAAACTCATTTTTCAAAACAACAAAAAACAGTAAGAGATCAGCTTGAAATAATATTAAAATTGAATTTAACTTAAGTACAAATGGATTATTGGCAAAGTACTCTAAAAACAAAATAATGTAAAAATTAAATAAATAAAAACTAATAGAGTACCTGCAACATATTCTTGAAATTCTATCATGTCTTATCGCGCATGTACTTACTGTATTGTGCATGTATCCGATTTCGTGTTTTGCGTGTATCCGATTTCGTGTTCATCGTGTTCTGCGTGTATCCGATTTCGTGTTCATCGTGTTCTGCGTGTATCTGATTTTGCGTTGATCGTGTTTTGCATGTATTCGATTTCGTGTTTATCGTATTTTGTGTGTAACTGATATCGTGTTTTGTGCGTATCTCATTTCGTGTTAATCATGTTCTGCGTGTATCTGATTTTGCATTTATCGTGTTTTGCGTGTATCGTATTTCGTGTTTATCGTATTATGTGTGTAACTGATATCGTGTTTTGCGTGTATCCGATTTTGTGTTTATCGAGTTTTGCTTTATTAGGTTTGATAAATAATTTTAGAATTGAATTTAAATATAAATTGATTATTTGCTTAGTGCTCTTGAAACTGAATAAAGAAAATAAAATAAAGAAGCTAGATAAATTCTTCAAGTAAGTTCTGAAATTCTTTAAAAACTTACTTCTCATAGAACTAAAAAGAGTAATAGATTACTTTTAAATAATTTAGAAATTGAATTAAGATATTGATTCTTGGCTAAGTCCTTTAAAAATTCAGTAATAAAAATGAGATAATAAAAAAAAAAGATTTTACCAGTTCTTTAATTTCTTAAAAACTCATTTTTCAAAACAACAAAAAACAGTAAGAGATAAGCTTGAAATAATATTAAAATTGAATTTAACTTAAGTATAAATGGATTATTGGCAAAGTACTCTAAAAACAAAATAATGTAAAAATTAAATAAATAAAAACTAATAGAGTACCTGCAACATATTCTTGAAATTCTATCATGTCTTATCGCGCATGTACTTACTGTATTGTGCATGTATCCGATTTCGTGTTTTGCGTGTATCCGATTTCGTGTTCATCGTGTTCTGCGTGTATCCGATTTCGTGTTCATCGTGTTCTGCGTGTATCCGATTTCGTGTTTATCGTGTTCTGCGTGTATCTGATTTTGCGTTTACCGTGTTTTGCGTGTATTCGATTTCGTGATTATCGTATTTTGTGTGTAACTGATATCGTGTTTTGCGTGTATCCGATTTTGTGTTTATTGTGTTTTGCGTGTATCCGAATTTGTGTTTATCGTGTTTTGCTTTATTAGGTTTTGCAATCATTGGGATGGCTGTTTATCCCATTGTATCGTGCCTGCATCAGATTTTGCGTTTATCGTGTTTTGCATTTATCAGATATTGCGTTTATCAGGTTTTGCATTAACCGTGTCCTGCATTTATCAGGTTTTGCATTTATCGTGTTTTGCTTAAGTTTTGCGTTTATCGTGATGGCTGTTATTCTATCGTATGGGGCATGAATCTTATTGTATCATGCATGTATCCTAACTTACCTTGTATCAAGTCAATTAAGAGTAATGTTGCAGGAACTGTTATAATTTTTAAAAATAAATTCTTAAATTCTTATAAAAAAATAAGTTCTTAAATTCTGATAAAACTTCTTTACAACATTTCATTGACGAAGGGTATGGGTAGTGGGAGGTCTGTTTAGTTATCTTGGTCCTTTTTGATTGGTTAAACCCCCTGGGAGATCGGGGGCTTAGAGAATAGATCCCCAGCCTAATAGGGGCTTGTCGTAAGAGGCGACAGAATTTTCCAAAAAATACATTCTGTATCGGTAAAGGTTTTTCAACTAAATCAAAGAACTTAAGATTAGGTTTTATTCTAATGAATGCTATGTCTAAATACACATCACATGCACACACCACCGTTTAGGCATAGCATTCATTAGAATAATAAACTTTCATTTTCTTAACCAAAAAAATCATCAGTTAGAAATTAGGATTAAATTATCTGAGTCCTAAATTACAAAATAAAGATATAAAGTAAATTCTTTACAAGTTTAATTTTCATTTGTTAGTTTTGAATAATTTTAAAAATTTAATTTAAATATCAATTGATTATAGACTTAGTACTCTTAAAACTAAATAATAAAAATTATTAAAGAAAAACTGAATAAAATCTTGAAATAACTTCTTTAGAATCTTGTTTTCCATACAACTAAAAACAGCTAGAGGTTAGCTTTAAATTGATTATTTGCTTAGTGCTCTAAACACTAAATAATAAAAATTGAATAAGTAAAAACCGAATGAGTTCTTAAGATAAGGTTCTTCAATTCTTTAACAACTTATTTTTCATGCAGCCGAGAACAGTTAAAGGTTTTATAGATAATTTTAGAATTGAATTTAAATATAAATTGATTATTTGCTTAATGCTCTTGAAACTAAATAAAGAAAATAAAATAAAGAAGCTAGATAAATTCTTCAAGTAAGTTCTGAAATTCTTTAAAAACTTACTTCTCATAGAACTAAAAAGAGTAATAGATTACTTTTAAATAATTTAGAAATTGAATTAAAATATTCATTCTTGGGTAAGTCCTTTAAAAATTCATGTCTTCTGGCGCATGTACTTATTGTATTGTGCGTGTATCGGATTTCGTGTTTATCGTGTTTTGCGTGTATCTGATTTTGCGTTTATCGTGTTTTGCGTGTATTCGATTTCGTGTTTATCGTATTATGTGTGTAACTGATATCGTGTTTTGCGTGTATCGTATTTCGTGTTTATCATGTTCTGCGTGTATCTGATTTTGCGTTTATCGTGTTTTGCGTGTATTCGATTTCGTGTTTATCGTATTTTGTGTGTAACTGATATCGTGTTTTGCGTGTATCCCATTTCGTGTTAATCATGTTCTGCGTGTATCTGATTTTGCATTTATCGTGTTTTGCGTGTTTATCGTATTCTGTGTGTAACTGATAACGTGTTTTGCGTGTATCCGATTTTGTGTTTATCGAGTTTTGCTTTATTAGGTTTGATAAATAATTTTAGAATTGAATTTAAATATAAATTGATTATTTGCTTAGTGCTCTTGAAACTAAATAAAGAAAATAAAATAAAGAAGCTAGATAAATTCTTCAAGTAAGTTCTGAAATTCTTTAAAAACTTATTTCTCATAGAACTAAAAAGAGTACTTTTAAATAATTTAGAAATTGAATTAAGATATTGATTCTTGGCTAAGTCCTTTAAAAATTCAGTAATAAAAATGAGATAATAAATAAAAAGATTTTACCAGTTCTTTAATTTCTTAAAAACTCATTTTTCAAAACAACAAAAAACAGTAAGAGATAAGCTTGAAATAATATTAAAATTGAATTTAACTTAAGTACAAATGGATTATTGGCAAAGTACTCTAAAAACAAAATAATGTAAAAATTAAATAAATAAAAACTAATAGAGTACCTGCAACATATTCTTGAAATTCTATCATGTCTTATCGCGCATGTACTTACTGTATTGTGCATGTATCCGATTTCGTGTTTTGCGTGTATCCGATTTCGTGTTCATCGTGTTCTGCGTGTATCCGATTTCGTGTTCATCGTGTTCTGCGTGTATCTGATTTTGCGTTGATCGTGTTTTGCGTGTATTCGATTTCGTGTTTATCGTATTTTGTGTGTAACTGATATCGTGTTTCGTGCGTATCTCATTTCGTGTTAATCATGTTCTGCGTGTATCTGATTTTGCATTTATCGTGTTTTGCGTGTATCGTATTTCGTGTTTATCGTATTATGTGTGTAACTGATATCGTGTTTTGCGTGTATCCGATTTTGTGTTTATCGAGTTTTGCTTTATTAGGTTTGATAAATAATTTTAGAATTGAATTTAAATATAAATTGATTATTTGCTTAGTGCTCTTGAAACTGAATAAAGAAAATAAAATAAAGAAGCTAGATAAATTCTTCAAGTAAGTTCTGAAATTCTTTAAAAACTTACTTCTCATAGAACTAAAAAGAGTAATAGATTACTTTTAAATAATTTAGAAATTGAATTAAGATATTGATTCTTGGCTAAGTCCTTTAAAAATTCAGTAATAAAAATGAGATAATAAAAAAAAAAGATTTTACCAGTTCTTTAATTTCTTAAAAACTCATTTTTCAAAACAACAAAAAACAGTAAGAGATAAGCTTGAAATAATATTAAAATTGAATTTAACTTAAGTATAAATGGATTATTGGCAAAGTACTCTAAAAACAAAATAATGTAAAAATTAAATAAATAAAAACTAATAGAGTACCTGCAACATATTCTTGAAATTCTATCATGTCTTATCGCGCATGTACTTACTGTATTGTGCATGTATCCGATTTCGTGTTTTGCGTGTATCCGATTTCGTGTTCATCGTGTTCTGCGTGTATCCGATTTCGTGTTCATCGTGTTCTGCGTGTATCCGATTTTGTGTTTATCGTGTTCTGCGTGTATCTGATTTTGCGTTTACCGTGTTTTGCGTGTATTCGATTTCGTGATTATCGTATTTTGTGTGTAACTGATATCGTGTTTTGCGTGTATCCGATTTTGTGTTTATTGTGTTTTGCGTGTATCCGAATTTGTGTTTATCGTGTTTTGCTTTATTAGGTTTTGCAATCATTGGGATGGCTGTTTATCCCATTGTATCGTGCCTGCATCAGATTTTGCGTTTATCGTGTTTTGCATTTATCAGATATTGCGTTTATCAGGTTTTGCATTAACCGTGTCCTGCATTTATCAGGTTTTGCATTTATCGTGTTTTGCTTAAGTTTTGCGTTTATCGTGATGGCTGTTATTCTATCGTATGGGGCATGAATCTTATTGTATCATGCGTGTATCCTAACTTACCTTGTATCAAGTCAATTAAGAGTAATGTTGCAGGAACTGTTATAATTTTTAAAAATAAATTCTTAAATTCTTATAAAAAAATAAGTTCTTAAATTCTGATAAAACTTCTTTACAACATTTCATTGACGAAGGGTATGGGTAGTGGGAGGTCTGTTTAGTTATCTTGGTCCTTTTTGATTGGTTAAACCCCCTGGGAGATCGGGGGCTTAGAGAATAGATCCCCAGCCTAATAGGGGCTTGTCGTAAGAGGCGACAGAATTTTCCAAAAAATACATTCTGTATCGGTAAAGGTTTTTCAACTAAATCAAAGAACTTAAGATTAGGTTTTATTCTAATGAATGCTATGTCTAAATACACATCACATGCACACACCACCGTTTAGGCATAGCATTCATTAGAATAATAAACTTTCATTTTCTTAACCAAAAAAATCATCAGTTAGAAATTAGGATTAAATTATCTGAGTCCTAAATTACAAAATAAAGATATAAAGTAAATTCTTTACAAGTTTAATTTTCATTTGTTAGTTTTGAATAATTTTAAAAATTTAATTTAAATATCAATTGATTATAGACTTAGTACTCTTAAAACTAAATAATAAAAATTATTAAAGAAAAACTGAATAAAATCTTGAAATAACTTCTTTAGAATCTTGTTTTCCATACAACTAAAAACAGCTAGAGGTTAGCTTTAAATTGATTATTTGCTTAGTGCTCTAAACACTAAATAATAAAAATTGAATAAGTAAAAACCGAATGAGTTCTTAAGATAAGGTTCTTCAATTCTTTAACAACTTATTTTTCATGCAGCCGAGAACAGTTAAAGGTTTTATAGATAATTTTAGAATTGAATTTAAATATAAATTGATTATTTGCTTAATGCTCTTGAAACTAAATAAAGAAAATAAAATAAAGAAGCTAGATAAATTCTTCAAGTAAGTTCTGAAATTCTTTAAAAACTTACTTCTCATAGAACTAAAAAGAGTAATAGATTACTTTTAAATAATTTAGAAATTGAATTAAAATATTCATTCTTGGGTAAGTCCTTTAAAAATTCATGTCTTCTGGCGCATGTACTTATTGTATTGTGCGTGTATCGGATTTCGTGTTTATCGTGTTTTGCGTGTATCTGATTTTGCGTTTATCGTGTTTTGCGTGTATTCGATTTCGTGTTTATCGTATTATGTGTGTAACTGATATCGTGTTTTGCGTGTATCGTATTGTTTATCATGTTCTGCGTGTATCTGATTTTGCGTTTATCGTGTTTTGCGTGTATTCGATTTCGTGTTTATCGTATTTTGTGTGTAACTGATATCGTGTTTTGCGTGTATCCCATTTCGTGTTAATCATGTTCTGCGTGTATCTGATTTTGCATTTATCGTGTTTTGCGTGTTTATCGTATTCTGTGTGTAACTGATATCGTGTTTTGCGTGTATCCGATTTTGTGTTTATCGAGTTTTGCTTTATTAGGTTTGATAAATAATTTTAGAATTGAATTTAAATATAAATTGATTATTTGCTTAGTTCTCTTGAAACTGAATAAAGAAAATAAAATAAAGAAGCTAGATAAATTCTTCAAGTAAGTTCTGAAATTCTTTAAAAACTTATTTCTCATAGAACTAAAAAGAGTACTTTTAAATAATTTAGAAATTGAATTAAGATATTGATTCTTGGCTAAGTCCTTTAAAAATTCAGTAATAAAAATGAGATAATAAAAAAAAAGATTTTACCAGTTCTTTAATTTCTTAAAAACTCATTTTTCAAAACAACAAAAAACAGTAAGAGATAAGCTTGAAATAATATTAAAATTGAATTTAACTTAAGTACAAATGGATTATTGGCAAAGTACTCTAAAAACAAAATAATGTGAAAATTAAATAAATAAATACTAATAGAGTACCTGCAACATATTCTTGAAATTCTATCAAGTCTTATCGCGCATGTACTTACTGTATTGTGCATGTATCCGATTTCGTGTTTTGCGTGTATCCGATTTCGTGTTTATCGTGTTCTGCGTGTATCTGATTTTGCATTTACCATGTTTTGCGTGTATCTTATCATGTTGTGCATGTATCCTATCATGTTGTGCGTGTATCCTATCGTGTTTTGCGTGTATATCATATTGTGCGTGTATCCCATTGTGTTGTGCGTGTATCCTATTGTGTTGTAAAGCATGATGATGTGGGCTCTGTATTACATTTAGGAGTGCTTCGATAATAATTAAAACATATCCCCCCTCCCCCTGTGGACACCCTATCAAACATCCCCTCTCTCTGTCTGTGCATTTTCTAAGTAGTTGTATATATAGTTAGTTAGTTTTGCATGGTAATTAAAAATTTAAGAATGCCAAAAAAAAAAAAAAACAAAAAAAAACAAAAAAAAACAAGAAAACAAAAAAAATACAAAAAAAAATTTGCATGGTAGTCATAGTCTTCTTAGATTCATGCTGTAAACATGGAAGTTTATGCGTAAAGTTAATTTTGCTAAAAACACGATAAATAACCCCTGCATTCTAATGCCTTAGATGTATTATTTCATAATTCATTGCTTCATTATCATGGAAATAATCCCTTGTGTGATGTTCTGGCTTCTAATGAGCATAATTAACCACACAAATAAATATCCAGTTTTACAGTTTTGCATGGTAGTTTTTGAACTGTTCAAGTTATTTGAACTTACTATTATATGTTGCATCTAAACCAAACTGATTGCAATGATGGTGTATTATTTTTGATGATTATAAGTCTGATGGAAGCATTGACATGCTACACTTTATACATTTATGATCCAGAGACTGAGGATAAGGAGATTATCTTTTGTTTATTTAGTACAAGAACCATTTTCTACATGCTGTAGTTGGATGTTCAGCACAATGCATTCTCTGAATGCTGCATATGGTGTGTGATTCCTGTATCAGTGACAGTGTTTGAGGTCTATGTGTCTCTTATTTTTATACTTCAGTGACTTGTGTTCTATGTTAATCTCCATCTTATTGCTTTTGGTGTCTTTACCAAACATGCAGTGATGGTCAAGAATGTTCCGTCTGCTTTTTGTCTGGGTGCTCATTGGATTACCTACCCACTATATCCCAGACAGTATTCTATAGAATGCTTGCTCAATGCAAGTACGGTGTATATATATACAGGCCATGTTTTTGAATGTGCCTTTTGATGTTTATTTAGTCCCATTAGGACAGCTTGAGTAGTTTTGATGCACATGTATATAGTATATATTATATATTCTCATCATTTAATTATGTTATTGTATTAATTGGCTTCCCATACATCTCCGCATTTATGTGACCTGCATGCACATATCTTACACTCTGTATTGCCTACAACCATTACTTCCTGTTAGCTCTTTCATCTTGAGGGAAGATGTAGCTTAACCCAAAAGTAGGTCACCATGGCCTCATTTGGGAATGTTTTGGCTATGCATGGTCAAATTGTGTCATGGTCATATCTTGTGCACTATGGTCATAGGAGCATCCAGCCTTGTCAGTTCATGCATCTTCAGCAAAGGTGTTATAACCCCAAAATAGGTCACCATGGTTCATTTGAGAAATTTTCAAAATACTTGTCATAACTTGATGTTTTCTTTCACACTTGTCAGTTGATATTGTTTTGGGTAAAGATGTAACCCAATAGTAGGTCACCATAGCCACATTTTTTGGCAATTATCATGGTTATGTCTTTATCATAACTTGTGCATTTTGATGCCTAGGACTATTTTACCTTGTAAGTTAATGCACCTTTGGACAAGGTGTTTTACAACCTTAAATAGGTCACTGTGGCCTCATTTTGGAATCATTTTATGGCAATGTGTAGTCGCATGCTTGATCATGCATATATCTTGTTCACTGAGGCCAAGGGCCTTCAGAGTTTACCTTGGGAGTTGATGCATATATATATCTTACTGAAAGGTTGTCGTGGCCTAAAATTAGGTACCATGGTCATGTTTTGGGATTTAGAGCTAAATTTATAAATATACCAGACCCATCTATCATGTATTCTAACAGTGCAGTTATTTACATAAATATCAATGTATTTGATGTATGCATTTGCTGACATATTAAAATTTAAAGATCTGTATTTTTTTTTTTCAGAATGCCAAGAAAAGGCCCAGCTTATAGTGTTACCTTTTCCATCCAAAAGTCTGTCTTTCCATTGTAACTCCAACATTTTTTTCTTTCCTAATGTCCTGCATTGAATTTGGAACTAATTTCATAGACTGTATGTTTTGTTTTTCAGGTCAAAGACAGTAACTGCATTTTCTCATCGAAATAGCAAGTAATTTGCATAGATTGTGTTTTGTTTTCAGGTTAAAGAAATTACTAACTGTATATTTTCTATTTAAAATTGGAACTAATATTTGAATAGATTTTGTGTTGTTTTTCAGGTTAAAGACCATAACTGTATTTTCTCATTGAAATTGGAAATAATTTGCAAATATTGTGTGTTTTGTTTTTCAGGTTCAGGACAAGAACTATTAATTTTCTCATTGAAATTGGAACTATTAATTTGCCTAGATTGTGTGTTTTGTTTTTCAGATTAAAGAGGGTATAACTATTATTTTCTCATTGAAATTGGAACTAATTTGCATAAATTGTGTTTTGTTTTTCAGGTTCAGGACAGTAACTATTAATTTTCTCATTGAAATTGGTACTAATTTGCCTAGATTGTGTGTTTTGTTTTTCAGATTGTAGAGCATATAACTAATTTTTTTCTCATTGAAATTGGAACTTTTTTCAGGTTTAAGACAGTAACTGTATTTTCTCATTAAAAATGGAACTACTTTGAATAAATTGTGTGTTTTGTTTTTCAGGTTCAAAACAGTAATTAATAAGTGTATTTTTCATTGAAATTGGAACTAATTTAAATACATTGTTTTGTTTTGTTTTGTTTTTTTTTCAGATTAAAGACATGTAGTAACTGTATTTTTTCATTTGAAATTGGAACTAACTTGCATAGATTTTCTCAGTTCTGTTTTTCAGGTTTAAAGAAGTAATTGTATCAGTTTTTTGTCATTATTGAAGTTGGAACTAATTTGGATTGATTGTGTGTTATGTTTTTCATGTTTAAGAAGCATAATTACTAACTGTATGTATTTTCTCATTGAAAGTGGAAATAATTTGCACAGATTTTGTGTTTTGTTTTTCAGGTTAAAGACAGTAACTATTGTCTTATTGAACTTGGAACTACTTTGATTAAATAGTGGATTTTTTTTTTTTTTGGTTTTGTTTTGTTTTTTTTCAGGTTCAAGAAGTTACTAATTGTATGTATTTCTCATTGAAATTGGAACTAATAGATTGTGTCTTTTGTTTTTCAGGTGAAAGACAATATATATATCCATTTTCTTGCATTAAAATTGAAACTTATTGGAATAGATTATGTGTTTGTTTGTTTGGTTTTTTTTTCAGGTTATAAACAGTAACTGTATTTTCTCATTGAAATTGGAACTAATCTGCATATATTGTTTTTTGTTTTCAGTTTAAAGACAGTAACTAATGTATTTTTTTTATTGAAGATACAACTTATTTGTAGATCATTGTCTGTCTGACTGTTTGCTTCAGGTCCCATTAATACAATTTGCAGATATTAAAGCAAACCTATAAATGCGTTGTTTATACTGCAGATATTGCAGCAAACCTATAAATGCTTTTTTTTATATAATGCACACTTCAGAAGCTGCATATTGAGAGGTATACCTTTCAGGCTTATCATTGACTATTGTTTAGGATTAAACTGTCTTTAGTTTCATCTGACAAAAAGATTGAGAATTAAAAATTATTTTGATAACCAAACTTGACCTGGTATATTTTAATGATTATTATGAATGTAAGAATTAGCATTGGGATGCACACATTGAATCAAAATTAACAATTAATGTAGTATTGTACACGACATTTCTGTGATATATCTGGGATTATGGGAATTTATTGTAGTATTGTACACATGACATTTCTGTGATATATCTGGGATTATGGGAATTTATTGTAGTATTGTACACATGACATTTCTGTGATATATCTGGGATTATGGGAATTTATTGTAGCATTGTACACTTGGCATTTCTATGATATATCTGGGATTATGGGAATTTATTGTAGTATTGTACACATGACATTTCTATGATATATCTGGGATTATGGGAATTTATTGTAGTATTGTACACATGACATTTCTATGATATATCTGGGATTATGGGAATTTATTGTAGCATTGTACACATGACATTTCTATGATATAACTGGGATTATGGTAATTTATTGTAGTATTGTTCACATGGCATTTCTATGATATATCTGGGATTATGGGAATTTATTGTGTTTTATACATGACATTTCTATGATGTATCTGGGATTATAGGAATTTATTGTAGTATTATACATATGGAATTTTCTATGATACATCTGGGATTATGGGAATTTATTGTAGTACATGTATTTTACACATGACATTTCTTTGATATATCTTGGATTATGTGAATTTATTGAACAGTAGTATTGTACACATGACAATTCTATGATATATCTGGGGTTATGGGAATTTATTGTAGTATTGTACACATGACAATATTCTATGATATATCTGGGGTTATGGGAATTTATTGTAGTATTGTACACATGACAATATTCTATGATATATCTGGGGTTATGGGAATTTATTGTAGTATTGTACACATGACAATATTCTATGATACATCTGGAGTATGGGAATTTGATGTAGTATTGTACACATGGAATTTGTTGTAGTATTGTACACATGACAATATTCTATGATATATCTGTGGTTATGGGAATTCATTGTAGTATTGTACAGATGACATTTTCTATGGTATATCTGGGGTTATGGGAATTTATTGTAGTATTGTACAGATGACATTTTCTATGATATATCTGGGGTTATTGGAATTTATTGTAATATCAGACCTGGCAACCCTTCCACTTTTGGCATAATTCTTCTGCTTTCTAAAACTAAAATAAGTTGTTATGCCATGACAATCAATTTTATGCTTTTAAAATTTTTATGCTGAAAAAATGCATTATTTAATAGTTTTTGGTTGGTCAGTTATGATTATTGCTTCCTTTGTATCATACTTTAACAGTACCATAAGCTCAAGAAGTATTTAACACAATTTATTGAATATCTTCTCGCTCAATTTAATGCTAGTAGGTTGTAATTAAATGTAAACTGTAATTTGCAATGACTTAATGAATGTTAGAATGTCGTCGTTTTACAACAAATGAAGTTAATGTTAATAATGAATGATTTAAAACGTTTTTACTCTCTTCATTTTATGATATATAGCAGGCAGAATTGTTTAGATGAGATAGAAATGCAATGAGATGACAAAATTGTAAAATTTGAAGAATTATGCTTTTGCCTCTGAAATTCCACCAAAATTAAGCTTTAGACTTCATTTCTGCAATGAAAAGGGTAGGCAGGTCTGTTGTGTTGTACACGACAATTTCTGTAATATCATCTGGGGTTATGGGAATTTGTTATATTATTGATCACATGACAATATTCTATGATATATCTGGGGTAATGGGAATTTATTGTAGTATTGTACACATGACAATATTTTATGATATATCTGGGGTTATGGGAATTTATTGTAGTATTGTACACATGACAATGTTCTACGATATATCTGGGGTAATGGGAATTTATTGTAGTATTGTACACATAACAATATTCTATGATATATCTGGGGTTATGGGAATTTATTTTAGTATTGTACATGTGATGTTTTCTATGATATATCTGGTGTTATGGGACTTTATTAGATTGTACATAAGTTATTATTTGTAATTTATCTTGGGGTTTTGGAATTTATTGTAGTATTGTACACATGACTGTCCTATCTATGGTTTATTTGAAGTAATTGGAATTTCTTGTAGAATTGCCACATGACAATTTCTTTGGGATTATGGAAATTTATTGTAGCATTGTATTTATGACATTTTCTCTGATTGATCTGAAGTTATAGGAATTTGGCATGATATTGTACAAACATTTTCTGAGAATTTTATATGGGGTGTGTAATGAAAATGCCATGGAGTGGAGAAATTCTAGATGCTCTTGAAAGCTAATTGTTGACCATGGAACTGTAAATGCTGACCTCTGTCTAAGCAAGGAAACTGTTAAGGTCACAATGAGTCTGGAATTGTGTGGATATACATGTTCAGTTCACTTTTTATCTGAGACCCAACAGAATACTGTACAAGAAGAGGCAAAGGAAACGACTGAAGACATGAAGGCGCTGAAGACGAGAAGCGATACCAGTTTTTGTATAAATACAGAAGCCAGTGCAGGTATGTTATTTACAAACTTGTTAATTAAGGAAGCTCTGAAAACTTCTTACTGAAGAGTTTTGATTCTAAGGAAGTTATGCAGTTGGAATGATCTGCCCTGTTTTGTAAAATGGAATAAACAGAAACAATTTACAGTAAATGACACAATATAAAAATGACTACTTGTATCCATAATATATTGGACCAAGATAAAGATCTTATTAAAAAAAAAATGTGTATATTTCCTTAATGAATTAGTAAACATCAGTGATTTTTGTTCCATAATACTTTTTTGGATATTTTACCTGGAGAAATACGGCAAGCACCTTTTGTCAAAGGTGAAGAAGATAAAAATCTACATTTTTATAATTGTATGATATAATTATTGATTTTCTTAATAGTGATCAGAAAACATTTTCATGCATGTTTATAAGAGCTTTCTTAAAAGATCTATTTAACCATGATTTTGTGGGAATAAATGATGTACGTATTAATATCCTGTTGTACAATGTAATTAAATTATACCAAAAGAATGACAAGTAGATGTCTCTTACAGCCAAAATCGACACTGATGGTAATCCCCATCTAAAGAACATCCTGCTAACTTGACCTTAGATTTACCGCCATTCATACCAGAAGTTTGAAATCAATGGAGAGGAGAGTGGCTATGGAGAAATATGCTGAGGAAAACATGAAGAAAGAAAACATGACGGCCTTAGTGAAAGAAATGATATTGTAAGCAAAATTATGATTTATAGAAAATACCTCTTACAAGGTAATTAATTTAAATGTAGTCTGTAGATCAAAAATATTTTGTGAACCCTATTTTAGCAAGATGATTTTTTGATGCATGTATTCTTGCAAAGTGAAATTTTAATAAAATTAGTTAATGATTTACAAATTGATCCTTTCTGAATTAAATATATATATGAGAGTAAAATATTCACTAACAGAATTCTTTCATAAGTACACAAAAATAAAGTTATTGAAAAAAAATGTGATTTAAAGTATAGATGTAAATACTGTAACCCAACTATTATTCATGTTATATCTTTTATTCGTGACTCGTTGGTTTGAAATCGATCCGCGACGATTAATTTTTGCAAATGAGGAATTGTTCTATACAAATACAAAGCAAAATAAATGGTTCGCAGTGATTAATATTCACGAGTTAAAGTAGGTTGTGAAATTGGCAAATATTTCTTGCATGCGAATAATAGTTGGTTTACAGTAATTAACATACAGTACATTTATAATTATAAGACAATTTTTTTTATTTTAGGGCTATTTCACAGAAGAGGAGGGAAGAATTCAAGAAGTTTTTCGGGATTTAGAGTTGGCTAAAATTTAAGATGGATTTTTTGGTAAATTTAAAATTTAACTTTTTATCATATTAGAAAATTATTTAAAGATGAAGGAGCAGCATTTATCAGTAATGCTAACTTCTGTTATGTTTCTCTTCAGAGATGTGACAATTATAGACTGGTAGAATTTATCTGCTGTGAAATTGACCAGGATGTATTTGACTGCCTTGATCAACTGTCCATATAATCATTATGGTAAATATCAAACTTCAATTTTAGCCATCTGAACACTTGCCAAGTAATGCCAAATTTTAATCCTAGCTAAAATTTCTGCTTTTGCATGTAGTAATGCGTATTCATGAATGATTAATATTCACGAGAATATAATTATTTTAATATTTAATTAGTTCTGGAGGGTCCAAACTCAAACCTAACATTCTTGAGGTACTACAAGCCTTAGGAGAGAAGCCATTTGCCAAAAAATGTCCAAAATACATTTGAAGTGATGATCATCGTCAACGGTAATTTTTTATTTTTTAAGATTACTACGTACTGTATTGTTCAAAAATGCGTAGAACGCAGGTATGGATTCTGGCAGAGGTGCTTCATACGCTAAATTGCCCCCTCTAAAACAAAAAAATAAGAGATAATTTTCATTGTCTTACATTGATGTAAGACAGTCATTTATGATATTGATATAAAGTGATTTATGTGCTAAAATAAGATTCTACAAATTGTGAACTATCAGGAGCTTGGGGGGGGGGGGCTTTTCCCCAAACCTCCAACTGGACCCTGCCTCTCTGGGACCTCAGCAGAACCAATGCCCCTTGCCATTTTAAAGTACCTTCTCTGGGAAAGCAAAATCCTGGATCCACACCTGAAATGCACTTGTGTGAAAGATTTTGTAACTTAAGATTTTGATATAGTTCTGGAAAGCTAAGCTTTACTCATGATGTCTGTCAATACAGAGTTTGAGCTATTTTTATTAATTTTTTTCTTTCGCGAACAAACAGTCTAACTTGTATTATTGTAGGATAATAAAGTTCTTGTGAATAAAAAGGGATTAACAGTTCTAGTCTTGAAAAATTTACTTCTTCTATTCAATTAAAGTTATTGAAATCAAGTCGGTTAATAATCAACTTGAATTATTATTACATTTACACATTTAAATGATTCTCTTCTAGAAGGTTTATTCCAGAATTGGCATAGATCAATGAATAATATTGAAAATAACCTTTAAATCATTTTAAAAATTTTTTAACGGATTTGGTTCTTTTATTATTTCAGGCTTTGGGTAAAGGTTGTCTGTAATTGCCAAGTCAACATTTACCAAGCCAATATCTGGTGCCTCTCGCAAGCTGAAGAATATATAGAAAAACCAACATTCATCACATTTGATCTTGCAGCTACCAGACTTGGTAAGTTGTTCAACTAAGATCCTAGTTTTGGCAAAAAGTGGTTGTTTCTATCATTATCTATCATTAACTTTGTCTAAAAACTTGTATGCTAAATATCACAGTAAAAAATGAAAATAAGGGGGGGGGGGTATTTCTATAGACTTATATCTAGAACATTATTTTTAGGCAAAATTGGGTTGTTTCTATTATTATTATCTGCATTAATACCCTTAATACTTGTACTTTATATATCATGGTAAAAAAATATAATTTAATATTGCATTTCTATAGTGTTGGACAAGGAGCCTTGCCCTGTATTACTCAAACTGGAGCGGTGGAGGTAGAGTCCGGGGATATTTTCACTATCTGTGTTCTTCCCAGAATTCCTATATGGCCTGGAGGTAGACTCGGGAGATATCAAAATTTCACTGTCGTGTTCTTCCAAGAATTCCCTTAGAGTCTGGAGCAGAGCAAACCACCAGAATAGTCTGCAATGGAACCTTAGTTTTTGCTCATGGATAATTTTGACAACTTTATTGTATTATTGTACAGACGGCATTTTCTAGGGTTAAGGAAATTCAGTGTAGCATTGTACTGACATTTTTATGAATTATCTTCGGTTACGAAAATTTAATTTTGTATTGTTTACTTGATATTTTCTAGGATTTATCTGGAGATATAGAAATTAATGCATTATTGTATTATACTTTATATGATTTATTTGGGCTATTTTAATTATTCATGATCAACAGTATAACTCTCTCTGTGGTAAGTTATGTGTAAGTTATTTTTCTTTGAATTGTCTTGAATTAATATGAATTTTAAACAGTATTGTATACTTTATTATTTCTATGATATACCTGGGGTCATTGAGATTATGGGAATTTATTGTAGTATTGTATACTTTATATGATATTTCGGGGTTATTTGGGATGATGGGAATTTATTGCAGTATTGTATACCTAATAGTTTTTATGATGTATGTGGAATTAAGTGGGATTATAGGGATTTCATGGAGCATTGTATTCTTTATAGTTTTTATGATATATTGGGGGTTAATGGGGTTATGGGAATTTCACTTAGTAATCTACACTTTATAGTTTCTTAGATATATCGGGGGTTATTGGGGGTATTAGAATTTCATGTTGTTTTGTATTTATAGTTTCTATGATTTATTTGGGGTTGAGGGGATTAGGAAATTTCATGTAGTATTGTGTACTTTATAGTTTCTGTAATATATCTGGGGTAATTAGGGTTACGAGAATATCATGTAGTATTGTATACTTTATAGTTTCTATGATTTATTCGGGGTTAATGGGGTTAGGGAATTTCATGTAGTATTGTATACTTTATAGTTTCTGTAATATATAGGGGGTAATTAGGGTTACAAGAATTTAGTGTAGTAGTGTATACTTTATAGTTTCTATGATTTATTCGGGGTTAATGGGGTTAGGGAATTTCATGTAGTATTGTATACTTTATAGTTTCTGTAGTATATAGGGGGTAATTAGGGTTACAAGAATTTAGTGTAGTAGTGTATACTTTATAGTTTCTATGATTTATTCGGGGTTAATGGGGTTAGGGAATTTCATGTAGTATTGTATACTTTATAGTTTCTGTAGTATATAGGGGGTAATTAGGGTTACAAGAATTTAGTGTAGTAGTGTATACTTTATAGTTTCTATGATTTATTCGGGGTTAATGGGGTTAGGGAATTTCATGTAGTATTTTGAACTTTATAGTTTCTGTAATATATAGGGGGTAATTAGGGTTACAAGAATTTAGTGTAGTAGTGTATTCTTTATAGTTTCTATGATTTATTCGGGGTTAATGGGGTTAGGGAATTTCATGTTATATTGTATACTTTATAGTTTCTGTAGTATATAGGGGGTAATAAGGGTTACAAGAATTTAGTGTAGTAGTGTATACTTTATAGTTTCTATGATTTATTCGGGGTTACAGTCCCTGAAACGTTCTACTTTCCCACTTGAACGGTGAGCGAACGCTGAACGAACGGTGAACGAACGCTGAACGAACGCAGAGCGAACGGTGAGTGAACGATGTGTGAACGCTGAACGCAACTTGGTGAACGATGTGTGAACGGTGAACGGTGAGCGAACGCAGAACGCGAACGGAGCGCAAACGCGAACGCAAAGTGAACGGTGAACGAACGGTGAACGCAAGATGAACGATATATTCGGAATGCCTCTGATCTTTTCCTTGCATTGAAACTATTTTATTGTATTATAATGTCAGGTGCCAAAAAAAATAATAAATAAGTTAACCAATAAATGAATGAATAAATAAGTAAATAAAATAAATTCTCCAAAATTGTCCTAAGAAAGACGATTCATGCACATTAAGTTTTTAATCACACGATTTTTAACGCATTAAAACATTACAATTGTTGCCGAACGCTGAAGTATAAAAGATATTTTTTTAGTTGGAAAATAAAAATGTTTATTCTTAATTGATAACAAATCAGAGAAAACTTCTGACTTATAGAATGAATTAAAGCGATTGTAACATCCATTTATATATGTATCTCCGTGTCAAGGCGATTTCATGTAAAGTAATAAAAAAAATTAATTACAAAGGTCAGTGGACGTTTTGCATTTATACGCTCGTATTTTAAATGTTTGATACAATAATATATTATGTGTCATTTCTATTTTTCATGATGATTTATTGAGCCGAATTCTACATGTATCTGTAGATGGCTGTGATTATACTCAGACAAGATAATACAAAGATACATATTCATATTATTTGTTATAAATTCAATTTTCATAACTTGATATTTAAGTAATATGCTGTTATAATTTTTATCAAACAGACAAATGAGAGAGAGAGAGAGAGAGAGAGAGAGAGAGATTCCGTTTCAGCCCCCCCTTCCTTTCAGGCTTCACTAAATGTTTGCACCTATATCAAACAATAACTCTGATATTTTTTTTCTAAATATATTAGACAGTGAAAGTAACTCTTTTTTTTATCAACAAATCATATCCATCTGTTTGACAGTATTACTCTTTTTAAATTTTCCTGCTTCAAGTTCACACGAAGTCCACGTGCTTGTCCTGTCAATCAAAATCATTCGACACTGTGCAGGTGTGAAAGTTTCGTCACATCGAAGACGAAGTGCGAGTATTTCCAACAAGTTTATAACATTTATTTTTATCATTTCTAGATTTGATACCAACATTTGAATAATTAGTGAATAAAATATATTGGGCATTAACACTTGAATTTGAAACATACTCTCTGCCAATTTCAAATACCACCGCCGACACGTGTACATTTTGAACTACTATTGTTTTGTGACTTTTTTTAGATGCATGTTTGCTTTGAGACTGAAATTTTTGTTCTAAAAAAGACCTTAACTTTTTTTTAACAGGTTAATTAAAATTTTCTGGAAATACAGTACTGACTAAGTAACAGATTTAGGGGAAAAGGGGGGGGGGGGTATTAATTATATCGAATAGCAAACATATAAAGTTACGGTGAAGAAAGATTTCTTCTCTATAACTATAGACTTTACATACATGTATTATAGTAGCGAATATTCTGTAGTGCATTACATTTTAAATAAATATTTCCTTTAAACACACTATCAATTTAATTCGCTCCAAAGATAATAAATTTACAGGATATCCGCAGTACTATGTATAACTCTAAGAACTAGTTCTATCATATTTTCTGTAGTAATTGAATTAAAAAAACGCGTTAGAAATAAATATTTTCGTAATTTTGCTGCGTAATTATTTGACTTGGATAATTATATCTCCATTAACGATTTGTCGTCTTTAACAAAACATCAAAATGTTGCAGTGCTTGAAGTATTTGCACATTGGCCTTAGTTAAATTTAATATTTCAGCATCGTTCTACATAGGTACAGGATGTGCTTATAACAACATTTTTTTTCCAGAGTAATTTAATAAATAACCTAATAGCTAAGTTAGAATAATAAAAATATATATCTTAGATTTTTCCCCCATGAAATAATGATTCTTCAAACACGATATGTTAGTATTAAATTAAAAAATCTGTAACTCCTTACCTACAAAAAGATAAGTCCTTTCACTTGGGAGTTCCGAATGGCAATGACAACTGAACGATAGGTGAACGCTGAACGCAAGGTGAACGCAAAGTGAACGGAACGAAGAGCGAACGCTGAACGCTTTGTGAACGGTGAACGCGAGCGCACGGTGAACGGTGAACGCAAAACTGTGAACGGAGAGCGAACGGTGAACGCACGGTGAACGAACGGTGAACGCACGCTGAACGAACGGTGAACGAACGGTGAGCGAACGGAAAAATGGGAAAGTAGAACGTTTCAGGGACTGTAATGGGGTTAGGGAATTTCATGTAGTATTTTGAACTTTATAGTTTCTGTAATATATAGAGGGTAGTTAGGGTTACGAGAATTTAGTGTAGTAGTGTATACTTTATAGTTTCTATGATTTATTCGGGGTTAATGGGGTTAGGGAATTTCATGTAGTATTGTATACTTTATAGTTTCTGTAATATATAGGGGGTAATTAGGGTTACAAGAATTTAGTGTAGTAGTGTATACTTTATAGTTTCTATGATTTATTCGGGGTTAATGGGGTTAGGGAATTTCATGTTATATTGTATACTTTATAGTTTCTGTGATATATTGGGGGTTATTGGGGTTATGGGAATTTATGTAGCATTGAAAAGTTAATAGTTTCTATCATTTATATTATCTTTGGTTATAGGGATTTGTGTGGTTCTCATGCAGTATTGTATACTGTATAGTTTCAGAATAATAGAGTATTGAATACTTGTCTTTTTTTTTTTTTTTTTTTTTTTTTTTTTTAACAGATTTTGTCTTTTTTAATCAATGAGTTATCTAGCATTCTTGGAATTAATTATTGTAGTATTGTGCATTATTATTAGTATTATGACATTATTTTTTTTGGATTTTTGGAATTTAATGTAGTACAGGTGTATTGTTTTGTATACATTACATGTGTAGGGTTTATCTGGGGTTTATGGGCATTTAAAGTTAAGTATTTTACACATCACATTAAACTATGGGATTTTGTTGTAGCATCACACACATGGCATATTTCTGTAATATATCTAGGTTATAAAGATTTATTGTAGTATTACACACATATAACATTTTCTCTGATTTATTGGGGGAGGGGGGTGGGGCATAGATTTATTGTTTAACTGTACATGTGACAATTTCCATAATTGATCTGAAGCTATAATTATAAGGTTATGGGAATTAATGGCCATATTACACACATTACATTTTCTCTGATTTATCTCGGGTTATGGGGTTTAGTTATAGTTTTGAACACAGGATATTTATTGATTTAGGGTTTTGGGAATTTAATAAATTATTTTACACCTGACATTTTCTATGAATTAATTATGGGGTAATGGAATTTAAATGTAGTTTTATACATATGGTTATAAGAATTTAATGTTATATTGTACATATCATGACATTTTCTATGATTGACCTTGGGATATGTAAATTTTTTGTTGTATTGTATGCTTGTTAATTTTATAAAGTATCTGTGCTTTTGTAAATTTAATTTTGTATTGTAGACTTGAAATTTTTTTTATGATTTTGTCTGGGGTTATACACCAATTTATTGTAGTACTGCACACTTCATATTATCTCGGCCTTTCAACTGCAGCTAGGGTTCGATGTTAAGAATGATAACTCATTACCGGAACTTGTTTAGAGCAGTTTCGGGGATCTAATTGTTTTCAAGCAAGTTAGTTTTTAGCGTTTTCCAAGTCTTTCTTTGCTGTCAGTAGAATCCAGTGGTTTTAAAATTTAGCACAAATGTGAAACTTGTTTACCATGTAGTTACGGACACTGTTTAATTACATATATGTAAAAATTTAAATTAAAATATAAAGTGAAATCTATCCCCTTTCCAAGTTTTAACCTGATTCAATTTTTATACTTGGTCGTTCTTCTTCGTGCTTAGTAACACAATTAAGTAAGATAATTAATTGTTGCATTTACTTGTAGAAATATATACATTTATATAGGAAGCACAAAAATGCATACACAAAAAACATGAAATTATATTTTCTTCTTCATAACAATTGACACCAAGAGAGTTAAAAATCTTGAATATAGTCCGTTCCCCATTCATTTGATCCCGTTATTTCAGGTAGAGTGAAGACATTCTCCTTCTTTTGGTCAACACTTTTGTGTACAAAACAATGTAAGGAACTCTTTTGTGTAAATAACAATACCAACTGAAGCAGCCTATATGTCATTCCTATAAACGATAACTCATAAATCGGCACTTAGTTGGTCAATTTCTACACTTGAGTTACCTGTCCTTAAAACACAACATCGTACAAGTCAATTATTAATAACTAAACTTTTTAATGATTTAATTTAAGGTATGCATAAGTAATAATCTTTTTTGATAATTTCTTGTATCTATAAATCTATCTATGAAATGTTTTTTACCATATACAAAACTCGAAAAATTAGTTGAAAGGCCTATATTATCTGTGATTTATCTAGGGTTTTGGAAATTCAATATAGTACACAATACATTTTCTATGATTTCTCTGGGATTATGGGAATTTAATGTTTTATTGTACACTTTACAATTACTATGAATCTAGGGCTATGGGAATCAAGTGTAGCATTGTACACATTACATTTTCTCGGATTTATAGCTGGGGTTATTAGAATTTATCGTGGTATGACACACTTCACATTTTCTATTATATACATGTATATGGGGTTATAGGAATTTAATATAGTATATTGAATACTTGAAATTTTCTCTGATTTATCTGGAGTCATGGGAATCTATTGTAGTATTATACAATTGACATTTTCTATGAATTATCAATGGTTATGGGAATTCAATTAGGTATTGTGTACAGGTACTTGAAATTTTCTATTATATTTCTAGGGTTGTGGGATATTATCTTACATTATCATAATTTACTGTAGTAATGTATACTTTATATTATTTTCTATGATTTATCTGGGGTTATGTGAATTTATGGTGGGTAATGGGAATTTAATGTAGTTATTTGTTTATATTTATCTGGGGGTTGGCATATTACTTATTTAGATCATAATCTTTGTTTTTTTTATGGTATCTCATTTTCAATTCAAGTTTGTTAAATAATGTGTCTTCCATTCTTTTGTTTGTCTTGTCTCTTTTTGTTTTGTTTTGTTTTTTTTAATGGGAAGCATAGGAATTTAATTAATGTGGATTTTGCTTATTAATAACATTGTATATTGTATTAAAAGATGTTGCTTTGTTTTCATGTGGTTGATTAACATTTACATACATCTACACATAGAAACAATAATGAACTTTGCAGGCATACATTAATGTCTATATAATGTTTGATCTTTTTCAGTGTCGCACACATGTGTCATTAAGTAGGTAAAAGTAATAGGGATTGACCAACTTGTTTTAGGTGTGCATTATGGGAGAGAATTAAGTTTTGTTCAGAGATTAGAACTGGTATGTAAATCAAACTTGCAGAGAATCAAAGTATAATAAGACAAATATGTCTTGGGAATGCGTTTGATGAGTTAATTGTTAATTAAGCTTGTTTACGATGATATGTCTTTCCAGAACTGAACATGCAAACATTTTACAATGCATCTATGGATGTTTATACTGATGCTTGCAATGGATTCTGAATAAGCCCTACATGTGCTTTAGACACTCATGCAGTGCAGTGTGATAGAGCTGCCTTTCTATGATGTTCTTTAAGTTGTATCGAACCCATGTTTGCACATATTGTGTGCCTACACATGAATGCTTTGCCCTAATGCAGCTTTGTATGCTGCATCTGACCTATATTTTATGACACAATCTACACTGTTTCATAAATTACTTGCTTTTGTTGCAAGTCGATGAGAACCAGTTTAGCTCATCAGGTACATCCACCTTAAGCTTTGTTTTTCAGATAAATCAGGATTTTGTGCATGTTAACCTTATTTTGTTACATGTAACTTGATACCTTTATATGCTTTATTATGTATTTATTGGTTTTTTATGTAAATAAATGTGTATTTATTTGTTAGTTGTGTAATTTTTTAAATGCATTTCTAATGTCATATGAAATGATAAGGTAAATGTTCATGTAGAGCTGCCTGCATGGTGCAGTGGTTAGATCTCGAGCATTTAATTGCTCCAGAGTTGTGGAGTAAAGTGTTGAACCTTAAGTCACAGGTTCGAATCCCATTGTGGGATATGGAGACTGGTACTTCGGATAAGATCATATCAACCGAGGTCCCATGTCACAGTAGGTGTTGGCAAGAAAAAGATCCCTCTATGGCCCTGAGTGCCAGGTATAGGTCTAAAATTTACAGCCCTCCATCAGCAAGTGCTGATGTCTTAAAATGAGTGAAAAATTCTCAAAAGGGGCATTGAACAAAGAAAAGTATAAGCTGAACTTCGGTATCTGGAATAATAGCATGGGTATTTTATGAAAATGTAAAAAGAAAAAAAAAGTTGTTCATCCCAGATTTGAAAGAAAAGTAGTAAGCTGGATGTCCTGAGTGCCAATACATTTTGTCTGAAATTTAGGTCTCAAGATCAGATCGGAAAAACTCAAATTAATATTCCAGGTTAGATTTAAATAAAAAATTAAATGTTCAAATATGTTGAAAAAAAAAGTTATTTTGAAATGAAACAAAACAAGCATTCTGAGAGTATTGCATTAGCAATACTAGTCCCCTACCGGCAAGTGTAATCTGGTTCCAGTTAAGAATTGAAAATGCCATAATTCCGTCAAAAATTAATGAAGCGGGAGGAAATGCAAACTTGATCTATAACTAATCAAGGTAAAGCCACTTACCAAAAATCAGCTCAATATCTACAAGCGTTTAGAAGAAAATTGCGGAAAACCCGTAAAAATTGAAAAGGCCGTAATTCCGTCAAAAATCAATGAAGCGGAACGAAATGCAAACTTGATCTGTAACTCATCAAGATACACTCGCATACCAAAAATCAGCTCAATATCTGCAAGCGTTTAGGAAAAAAGTGCGGAAAACCAAGTGGGACAGACTGACAGACAGACAGAGGGACAGACAGACAGAGGGACAGACGGACGGACAGACTCAGAGGAAACCTATAGTCCCCTCCGGTTTCACCGGTAGGGGACTAATAATGAGGAAGAATGAGGTGAGGACCCCTTTTGAAGCTATTATTCCTCGATTATCAAAGTTTATTTTCTCGGAAAGTACATGTATAAATTGTCAGTACCCATGTAATGTCATCTTTCGTATGTAACGGGAAATCCTGGCATAAAACAACACGGAGAAGAATGTCCAGTTTTCAATAAATTGATCATCATTTCAATATTTATACATGATATAACAACTGCCTCTGAAGTTAATATTAAAATATTATCTGAGTGTAATAGATATACATAAGAATCATTATACACATTGTCTCTTAAGTAAATATTTCACTATATGGAACTTACTACTGCTTTCCATGTATAAAGGGAGGTAACTCTTATAACCTTAATTGAAATACTTTTCACCATCGTGAAGAGTTATCTTTCTTATTTAGAAAAATAATGAAATTATGGAACCAAGTCTACCTTACAACTGAAGGTCTTCAAATACGAAAATAAGCTATAATAATAAGAAAATTAATAAATTCCCAAAGATATGCTCTTTACAATTCCTCTGTATATGCCTCTGTCTTTGTCCAGGAATTTGCCAGAATTACGTAAACTGATGAAATTATAGAACACCTTTCTACAACTTTCTGCATGTCTTAAAACATCCAAACTGAATAATGTTTACTCTGAGTGTAATACATCTACTACCACCTTTTTCTAAACACTTTTCTCAATAATAACAAAAAGTGCATGCATACTGGTACATGTATTATCTTCAAACAAAATTGTAGGAAAGATAACTCTTGCATGCATATTTCTGAGTATAATAAAGATAATAGTTAACTCCCTTTCTACACAAGAATCAAAATTAATTATAAATAATATAAATATACAGATACAGTTTTCACTGTATAGTATCAGTATTATTATGAATTCAGAAAATATTTATGCTTACCACTCATGAGTTGTAAAATTGAAGATTGTACAGCAATAAACTAATACTAGATTCTTATACTCACATCATAAAACTATGTTATCCATGGATAAAAAATAAATACAATATGATCAACCATTATAATAAAATTAAAAAGGTTTCAAGATATTTCTTTTATCATAGAAGCATATACATTTGTATTCATTTAAACCTCGTTATCTAAAAGTCGATGGGACCTAGAAAAATCTTCGAGATATCTGAGGAATTGAGATATCAAGGGTAAAATACTAAAAGAATAATAAGTTGGGACTTCCAAATCAGTTCAACATATCCATGGTATTCGAAATATCAGTGTTCAAGATATCGAAGTTCAACTGTAATTATATATGCATCTACAAATCAATTGACTGATGAAGAATATTCTCTACAAAACAATTCATTTTGACTGAAAATACCTTTTTAACAATGACTACAGTAAGGGAACTAAACATGACAATAGAAAAATTCCCTCCAAAATTATAATCACATGATTGGAAACCCTGTATACCTGACCATAATTAAGCATAGGTATCTCCTCCAAAAATTCCTACAGTGCTTAAAAGTTAAAAATATCCACATGACAATTCTTAGGTTAATCAACTGAGTTCTGTAAATATATTCATAAATCAATTCATGTGTTACAAATAATTAATAAATGAATTCATATCATAATAGTTTAATTGATTGAAATTATATATCAATTAAATTTCATTCTGTCACAATTACATTTACATTATGTCTGGAGTTTAAATTTTCTGACCAAGTCTTTAAACTGTAAAATGACAGCATTTCTGTCCTAGGCATTCCAGGGTTGTAATTAGCTGTGCACTGTCATTTCTGTCCTTATAGGCATTCCAGGGTTGTAATTAGCTGTGCACTGTCATTTCTGACCTAGGCATTCCAGGGTTGTAATTAGCTGTGCACTGTCATTTCTGTCCTAGGCATTCCAGGGTTGTAATTAGCTGTGCACTGTCATTTCTGTCCTAGCCATTCCAGGGTTGTAATCAGCTGTGCACTATGGGGAAGAATCATGAAGGAGCCAGACTCTGCCGGTCAGCAAGTGGAGGCTGGTTTCCTTTATGTGCTCTTTAGTTTGGTGGCTTGTCAATCTTGGAAGATGGAATTGGGAAATGAGAATAGGGTTGGAATTCTTTGCTGTCTACAGAAAGACACAAAAACTGTCTCCATGCAGTGTCTTTCCAACTGTCACTGTGGTTTTGGCAGAAAGACCAGTTACTCTTTTCATTGAACCTGTAGAATATACCTCTCAATACTTTCTATGCTCCAGCTAGGGCAAATTTCTTTTGTTTCGATCAGCAGAAATGTTCCCTTACCTGGATCTTTGGGAAACCAGGATGGGAAAACTGTCCTCCATCTTGCTGTATTTTATAATAAATGAAGGTATATGTCCACATGAATGAAATATGTGGTACTCTAAAAATGCTGACTACAGGTCTTTCAGTTGCTGAACTTGTGCAGTGGACATTGTGGCCTTTAATTGTTTCTTATAGCAAGCACATATCATGTTCCTTGGGATGTTGTCTTGTTCCACTGCATCCTTGAAATAGAATTGTACAAAGGCCAATCATAACGATTTACCTGAAGAAAGAACTATATGCGGTATATGCACATTTTTGCCCCAACAAAAGTCATATTTTGAAAATTTCTTGAAATGTGCTGAATTGTATATATTGTGTGAGAAATCTAAATTAACAAAAAATATTATAGTTTTGAAGTTGATTATTGGCAACTTTTCTTTCTATGATGTCACAAACTATTAGGATTTTGTGTTATTTTTCAGAAAAAGGAAAAAATTTGACAAAATTTGTTCAATTTTTATTATAAAATTTATAGAGCAGGCCTGCTCAAAAACAATATTTACATATTTCATTGATATTATCATTCTACACATTATATAAAAATATTGAGTTGGAGCAGACCTGCGCTCGGTGACTTTTACTTAAAATATCAACGTAATATACGCTTTTTTTGTATAAATCATGGAAATTTTGAATTTACGTCATCTTTCTGACATCATATCTAACATATGGCATCATGGCTTATAAAAATATTCAGTGCTTTGAAGTCTGCAGATATTCCCCTGTTTTAGAACATTATTATATATTTCTCCATCAAAGTTTGATTTTGGGGGCAAATATTGGTCATTACCGAATATAGTCCTTTTTGTTTCCAAATTAATTTGTCAAGATTTAAATGTTGAAGAAAGATAAGTCTAAACAATTTCAATTTTTCACTTCAGAAAAGCACACAAACAATATGTACACAATTCTATTAGAATACTTATACTTCATCCAAGCCTCATTCTTCGGGTGTTGACTTATGTCTGTAGCTTACAGCGAGTGGTATAAACAGCAGCTACAATGAGGAAGGAGAGTAAGTACAGTGAAACCTCATTATCTCAAACTCAACAGGACCGAGAAAAAAATTCGAGATATCCGAGGATTCAAGATATGGAGGGAAAAATACTTAAAGAATAAGTGGTTGGGACTTCCAAATCAGTTCAACATATCCATGGTATTTGAGATATCAGTGTTTGTGATACCTATGTTCTACTGTACATTACATTTCAAATACAACTGTTATCTTTAAAATAAGTTGATCAGTACATAGATTTAATGTACAGTTGAGCTTCAATATCTTGAAACACTGATATCTTGAATACCATGGAATGGATATGTTGAAGTGATTTGGAAGTCCCAACCCCTTATTCTTCTAAGTATTTTATGGTTACCCCTGAAATCTCGAATCCTCAGATATCTTGAAGCTTTTCCTCAGTCCCATCAAGTTCAACATAATGAGGTTTGACTGTATTTAAAGTGAATCAAAAGAAATTACTGGTAATTTAAAGACTTCAATAAAACTACGTGAACTTTCTTAAAATTTCACAATTTTAAGAAATCAGTTTTGATTGTTTGTGTTTCTATGTACATTCACAGTACATGTACCCTCATTTGAAATGGCTACTTCTTTTTGATAAAGGTATTAGACATTGCATTCTGGAAGTAAAATAAATTTTTTTCCACATTAAATTTTCCTAAAAAAAATAAGTGTAACAGGTTCAATTATAATGTATTAGAATACACCATGAGGGTTCACATTGATCTGTTTAAGACCAGTATATGGTAATCCAATAGCCCTGAAATTGATAATAAATATAGTTATAAACACATGTAACTCTGTAATACAAGTAATTACAAACTCCAAACTTAAAACACATGATCAAGAAACTTAATATTCAACATTATATTATTTACTTATATGATAAACATATATACAGTACAACACTCTGAATAAAGGGCAATAACTCTTAATTTCAGCTGAACAGATATGGCTTTAAAGGGAAAAAAAACCCTACAAAATTGCAGGAAAAATTGGTTTTTGGTTATAGTTTGGTAAATCAAAAAGATTCATCAAACATCTTTTACAATCAAAAGCTTCATTTACTAATATGTGTGTGGATGCTAAAAAATCTGGAGTTAGAAAATTCTCCTTTCTGGGGAAATGAGAAGGGGGAAGGGTAGTTGAACATATTTTAAGTAGGGATGTCAAAATATTTATTTTCCATAATCAAATATTCGATTCCATTATTCGAACGATAGTCGATTATTTGTAACATTTTCTGAAAATAAAATTTTATTTCAGACTTCACTGGTATACATGACGTATTTATAACTCAAAAACCCTTTTACTTAAATATGTTTAAAAAGTAACATAAGAATATATGCAACGTAACGTTTGATAGCATGATTATATGAAATAAATTTAAAAATCTAATTCTCCAAAATTTATGATTTCCTATCAATCGAATTCATAAAATGGTCTGCACATGCAAAGTGAGCATTCAAAAATTGCTAGCCGATATTTTTTAAAGCTAATTATGAAATTAATTTTGGGGGGGGGGGTAATTTCACACTATCCAAACACCAGGTCGTTGTTAAATTGTTAAACATTTAGTAACTGCTTATTCATTAATTGATTGCTCTGGCTTTCAGAACGTCCTTAATTATAAATAGTTTAAAAATGCAAGCGAATTGTTTTAATAATTATCGAAGCATCAAAACATGTCACAGCTATGGTTTGTTCCTTGCATTTGAGCAATCTTAAAATAAAAGACAATTGGTACATCGTATAAAATCAAGTCCAATTAATTATTTTACAAACAAAGCCCAGTATATATACTGATGGTTGATTTATTACAAAAACAACACAAGCAGTAACTGATAGATAATTCTCGCGGTAGTGAAGCATTTATAATAACTGTACTTTCTATACACACACGGAAAATCAAGTTTTTTGTAGAGGAAAATTATCTTATCAACTATCTCCAAGGAAAGACGGTTTCTCAATTTTGTAATGAGAATTCTATATCATTATCACTCTTTAATTGCATTTTTAAAATTATAATATTCGAATGTCGTTTCATTATTCGATCGTCAGTCCATTCGACTGACAGTCGAATAGTCGATTATTCGTTGACATCCCTAATTTTAAGGCAAGTTTCCAGAAAAATAAACTTGCTTGTTGTGAATTTGTTGTCAGATGGCATAAATTCACAACAAGCGAGTTTATTGGTCTGTATAGATGACTAGAAAGGGTAAGGAGATGGATAAAATTTACAGATTGGTTATAAAATATGTCTAGAATTAAGGAATGAAAGGTCGCTGATTGACCAATGCTGGAAAGTGGCGAAATACATCCCCAAAGTGTGCAGAAAATCTTGTGCCGTAAATTGCACCATATTTGCAATACCGGATTTGTAGAGTCATGGTAAAAGACTAACATATAAAATCATAATGCTACAGTTCTGTAGCTAATCACAATCTAATTATTTTATGATTGTTGCCTGGATTTTTCTTTTCAGTAATGAGTAATAGTGACACCGTTTTGTCTTCAGCTGGAATGACTTCAGAAGAGCTTTCAATTACCTCCCATTTCTTCTCGTGTAAAGGTGAGATAACTGAGATGAGAGTACGTACTCGTGACAAAATGGTGATTGAACATTGACACATCCAGGTGAGAAACTGTATATATAATGTACTATTTAATCTAACCACACCAAAGAAGATGCATATCAAACATTTGAAACAAGAAAATTCAAAGAATTGTGGTCCCCCACTTTCGGTCTCTTAATGGATGGGATGCCATTATTTATGGCATATTGTAACTGTCTTGTTTGTTTGTCCTGTCTTGTCTGTGCATTATAAAAAAAACAAAAATTATTGAAATAATAAGAGTTATAACAAAGATTATAGCTTCTCAAAACTACATCAAACCTCAAGATGAAGGTCATGAGGACTCTGAGGTCAAATATCATAATACAATCCAAAAGATCTTGTCACAAGTACTGAACATGTGAAAAAAATATGAAAAACCAGAGTATACAATTGAAAAGATCTTGAAATAGGTAATGCACATATCAAATTAAATACCGTATCTTCTCAAGATCAAAAGTTAAAATTAGCAGCAATGTTAAAATTTTTGAATATTGGGTCAAACTTCAAGGTCATGGGGCTAAAAATCATAGTACTTTTGGAAATTGTTTTTCACAGGTAATGCACATGTCAAATATAAATGCCCTATCTTTGCTCCTTCAGAAGTTAGCAACACTGATAAAATGTTTGAAAATTAGGTCAAAAATGAAGGTCAAGGTTACAGTAGTCAAATACCATAGCTCATTCTGAAAAATTTTGACACAGTTTATGCACTTGTCAAATATGAACGCTCTATCACATGTCATTCAAAAGAAATCACCAAAGTTAACATTTTTGAAAATTAGGTCAAGCATGAAGGTCAAGGGGTCAAATAACTTAGCATGCTTGGAATTGTCTTGTCACAGGTACTGCACATGCCAAATAGGAAAGCCCTATCTTTTCTCAATCAAAAGTTATAAGCAAAGATAAAATTTTTGTAAAGTAGGTTAAACTTCAAGGTCAATGAGTCAAAAACTCTTGTATACTTGGAAGGTCTTGTCACAGGTAATGAAATTTGTATTATGAAAGCCCTATCTTTTCTCATTAAAATTTTATAGCCAATTTTAGGTAATGTTAAATTTCTTGAAAAGTAGGTCAAACTTCCAAGTTTAAGGTCATGGGGTCAAAAAATCACTGTATATTTGGAAAGGTCTTGTCATAGGTAATGTACATATATAATATGAAGACCCTATCTTTTCTCATTCAAAAGTTATGACCAAGGTCAAAGTTTTCATGACAGACAGACTTATAGATGAATGAGATTTAATGTTCCCTTCCTTTGGCAAAAGTGGGGGACAAGCCGGACAATGAAAAATTAAGTCACTGAAATCTTTATTTCAAGGTTGACAAGATTTTCTCTCTTCAACACTCAGTTTGTTTAATATTATGATATTCATATATTATATTTGATGGATGTAACAGGTGCCATGGTGGGCACTTCACTTATTGGTGCAAATGTCAACTTCTTACAAGACTTATGTTTTTTAAGACTTCAAAAACTTTGAATCATATGAGATGCATGAAATGAAAATTGTCAGATGAAAAGATTCTAATTTCAAACTTCATTTACAATTTTATTCAATTGAATTATAATATTTTGAGTTACTGTTCCTGGCTGATGAGCAGATATCCTTAATATTTATTATTAGATAACATTAAAATTGGTAAGGTCATGCAGACAATATTTTAATATTCTAGCTAATTCAAGTCTCTTGCTATTCTATCTTGCTTTGCTGAGGCTGTTTCATCAACGGCAAAGGAATTTAAGTCCTCAGTTCATGCAAGAAACAACTGTTGAATCTGCAATGTCACAAATACCTGAGATTGAATCTCATACTTTACCAGTGACAGAAAAATTTAAGAGCAACAAGTATTTTATTTTTTAACCCTTCTCTCTCTCTCTCTCTCCATAATGTTGATCATTGATTCCATGTCTTGCTGACAAAAATTCAACAACTGATTTAAAGCAATTTTTAGGTGTCGGTGTCTACATAGTTGTCAACAACAGTATAGTAATGCAGTTCTGCACCATAACATGATGAGGTCTGTACCTATTTTGTACATATATACATAAATTGATGTTCAAAATTTAGCGCAATCACTGGGTATTGAGTGGTTGGCTGATCATGAATTAGCATTACACACGACCACGCCATGAATTGTACAATGTATTCATTTATGTATTATTAATGGTATTCATGAATTATAGTGCATTGTTGTCCATACTAAAGCCACTAAAATATGAAGCCTGCTTTTATAAGTACACATACAGTATATGAATGAAAGAAAAGTACATGCATTATTAAATATAAATATGATGACACAAATATATCCTCTTTATAAAGAAATTTCCTTCAATTTTTTGCCCCCAGGACTTGAACCTGGACCTCCTCAGTGCAGAATACAATTTATGCATGAGGTGTGCTGACCAGTTACACTAAGGCAGTACAACACAACAGTCAAATGTAGCTCCTAGAAGTGGTGTGCTGACCAGTTACATAAAGGCAGTACAACACAACAGTCAAATGTAGCTCCTAGAAGTGGTGTGCTGACAAGTTACACTAAGGCAGTACAACACAACAGTCAAATGTAGCTCCTAGAAGTGGTGTGCTGACCAGTTACACTAAGGCAGTACAACACGACAGTCAAATGTAGCTCCTAGAAGTGGTGTGCTGACAAGTTACACTAAGGCAGTACAACACAACAGTCAAATGTAGCTCCTAGAAGTGGTGTGCTGACCAGTTACACTAAGGCAGTACAACACGACAGTCAAATGTAGTTCCTAGAAGTGGTGTGCTGACAAGTTACACTAAGGCAGTACAACACAACAGTCAAATGTAGCTCCTAGAAGTGGTGTGCTGACCAGTTACACTAAGGCAGTACAACACAACAGTCAAATTTAGCTCCTAGAAGTGGTGTGCTGACAAGTTACACTAAGGCAGTACAACACGACAGTCAAATGTAGTTCCTAGAAGTGGAAAACAAGAGGCCCATGGGCCACAATGCTCACCTGAGTAACTTTGGCCTTGCTGTTTTTCACCTCATTCCCCCCTTGTAGTACTTATTGTGGCCCCACCCTACCCCCAGGGGTCATGATTTGAATAATTAAAATCTACACTATCCCCGGGATGCTTCCACATAAGTTTCAGCCTTTCTGGCCCTGTGGTTCTTGAGAAGATTTTTAAAGATTTTTTCTGCATATTTCAATGTAAAACTTGGATTCCCTATTGTGGCACCGCCCTACCCCTGGGGTTCATGATTTGAACAATTTAGAATCTACACTACCCCAGGATGCTTCTACATAAGTTTCAGCTTTTCTGGCCAAGTGGTTCTTGAGAAGAAGATTTTTAAACATTTTTACTACATATTTCAATGTAAAACTTGGATTCCCTATTGTGGCCCCACCCTACCCCCGGGGGTCATGATTTTAACAATTTAGAATCTACACTACCCCAGGATGCTTCTACATAAGTTTCAGCTTTTCTGGCCCAGTGGTTCTTGTGAAGTTTTTAAAGATTTTTTTCTGCATATTTCAATATTAAACTTGGATTCCCTATTGTGGCCCCGCCCTACCCCCGGAGGGCATGATTTGAACAATTTAGAATCTACACTACCCCAGGATGCTTCCACGTAAGTTTCAGCTTTTCTGGCCCTGTGGTTCTTGAGAAGAAGATTTTTAAACATTTTTTTCTCCATATTTCAATGTAAAACTTGGATTCCCTATTGTGTCCCTGCCCTACCCCTGGGGGTCATGATTTGAAAATTTAGAATCTACACTACCCCAGGATGCTTCTACATAAGTTTCAGCCTTTCTGGCCAAGTGGTTCTTGAGAAGAAGATTTTTTAATGACCCCACCCAATTTTTGTCTTTTCTTGGTTATCTCCCCTTTGGAAGGGAACTAGCCCTTCATTTTAGCACTCCTCTTTACCCAAGAATGCTTTGTACCAAGTTTGGTTAAAATTGGCCCAGTGGTTCTTGAGAAGAAGTTGAAAATGTGAAAAGTTTACAGATGGACGGACAGATGACAGACACGGGTGATCAGAAAAGCTCACTTGAGCTTTCAGCTCAGATGAGCTAAAAAGGGATTCTGTCCTGTAACCAATATTATATCAATAATAAACTGGCTCTTTAATTACCTTGTATGTCTATCAAAGGTCAACAAGTAGAAATACGTTCTATTTCCATAAGTGAACTCTTCAAAATTAGAGGCGCGTTTGGTTGTCTGACAGGGACAGCATGGCGTTGCGGATAATACAAAACATGCCAATCTCAATCCAATTTTTAATGTTAAATGTATTTGTCATTCCAATTAAAGAATAGAAGAACTAAAAGACATACGTAAGAGAGCGAGAACCCTAAATTTATCATCCATTAATAAACAAGAAGTCTGTGAGCCAATGCTCACTAATAATACCTCCGCTCTGATGTGGATAAACAAGTTCAGTTATGGAGAAACACAGTGATAATCAAGAAATTGACATCGGATTTGTAAAAAATGAATCCCATTGTATGGCATGCCTAAACAAATATTGTGCTAAAATTTCAAGCATCTGCAATGAGTAGTTGCTGAGAAAACTACGACCCAAATTTGTTATGTATGGTACGGACAGACACATGAATAAACAGGAAGTTGACATCGGATTTGTACAAAAATGATGAATCCCAATGTATGACATGCCTAAACAAAGACTGTGCTAAAATTTCAAGCACCTGGGATGAGTAGTTGCTGAGAAAACTACGAATAAAATGTTTGTTATGTATGGTACCGACAGACACACGGTTAAACAGGAAGTTGACATCGGATAAGTACAAAAATTAATCCCACCATATGGCATACCTAAACAAAGACTGTGCTAAAATATCAAGCATCTGCGAAGAGTAGTTGCTGAGAAAACTACGACCAAAATTTGTTATTTATGGTACAGACAGACGCACGGATAAACAGGAAGTTGACATCAAATTCATTCAAAAATGAATCCCACCATATGACATGCCTAAACAAAGAGTGTGTTAAAATTTCAAGCATCTGCGATGAGTAGTTGCTGAGAAAACTGCCACCAAAATTTGTTATGTATGGTACGGACAGACGCATGGATAAACAGGAAGTTGACATCAGATTAATACAAAAATTAATCCCACCATATGGCATGCCTAAACAAAGATTGTGCTAAAATTTCAAGCATCTGCGATGAGTAGTTGCTGAGAAAACTAGGACCAAAATTTGTTATGTATGGTACGGACAGACACACGGATAAACAGGAAGTTGACATCGAATTCATACAAAAATGAATCCCACCATATGGCATGCCTAAACAAAGATTGTGCTAAAATTTCAAGCATCTGCAATGAGTAGCTGCTGAGAAAACTGCGACCAAAATTTGTTACGGACAGAGAGACACACACACAGATGGACAGACAGACACACAAGGGTAAAACAGTATACCCCCCTCTCCTTCGGAGCGGGGCTTTAAAAATACGACATTTCCGAGGCATGTGTATTGTATAATAAATATATAAATAGATACATACGATCAACAATAGATAAAAATTGATATCGTTGTCATTCCTACTCTTGATGTATATAAAGTCCACAACAATAAATTATTTCATTTGCATTTTCTTAAGATTTGTTCATCGACATTCAACATATTGTTTACATGTTTATGTTACGTTTGTCCCTGAAATCCCGCGAGATTTGTACATTTTCCGACTTTTTCACAAAAGAGCGCACTAAGAAGTATAACTCTTCCATATTGGAAATAGAACGTATTCAAGAATATGGCATATAAACATCAAACATATAAGATATACAAAATAGGTGTTTGTATAAAGGCTTCTGGACGGAGACTGAAGCGTCAGGGGATAATGCGGGGCATCAGGACATATGCCCAGTATGTGGGTAGATCAGGGTCAGAGGTCATAACAGTAAGGAGAATGTGACATATGTAAATAAGGCATTTTCACTACAATTTACTGTGACAATCACATTTAACTTCTTTTAAAAAATAAAATTAGTTCTTTAGCTTTTTATCAATTCTAAGTGAAAAACTGTCTACATTATGAATTAAATTGTTGCAGCATTATTAGTTACACGGTCTGTTGGGGACCTAATACATAGTCATACAGGGTTTGAAATGGAAATCCCTATCTAGCAAGGCTAAAACCCACGGGGTTATCTCTCTTTTATCAGAGATTTAAGATGTGACCAATGGGTATATGGAATAAAACCCAGGGCAAATCCACAAACACTCTTGATAAAACCCAGGGCAAATCCCCATACACCTTTGATAAAACTCAGGGCAAATCCCCATACACCTTTGATAAAACCCAGGGTAAATCCCCATACACTTTTGATAAAACCCAGGGTAAATGCCCATACACCCTTGATAAATCCCAGGGTAAATGCCCAAACACCCTTGATAAAACCCAGGGTAAATCCTCGTACACCCTTGATAAAACCCAGAGTAAATCCCTGCCCACCCTTGATAAAACCCAAGGTAAATCCCCATACAACCTTGATAAAACCCAGGTAAATCCCTGTACACCCTTAATAAAACTCAGGGTAAATCACCCTTGATTGAACGTGGATAACAATTTTATTTCCTGTGTACCCAAATAAATTCCTTTTACATACAAGTCCAATCAACTGTGTTTCAAGCTATCGATGAGATTTACTATGTGGTACAATGCATCATGACGTCATGTTATTTTCATTTTTTCTTAGAGAAACTCTGCATTCTAACATCATGTTATTTACCCCCCACCCACCCCAGCTCAAGTTGGGTGTTCCGAAATTTCAACCAGTTTGCTAACCATTCAAATCTTGTGTTACAAGCTAGACCAATCAAATCTTGTGTTACAAGCTAGACCAATCAAATCTTGTGTAAAAGCTAGACAGGAAATCAGATTTTTTACCTGTGGTGAAAGGATCTGAGTAAGCAGTGTCAGTGAATCCCCTCGCTGTGTAAGGCCGGAGTCTAATGTAGTACTTAGTATTCTGTATGAGTGGACCATTACAGTACAGCACATTATTAAAATCTGCCTCAACACCAATCTCAAACACTTTAAAATTCTTCTCCCTCACGCTCGGCTTGGACCGAGTTTGACTGAAGGAAGATGTTAGCTGGAAGAAGTCTGCCTGGTTGACCTTGATCTTGGAGTTGATCTAGGCAGATTTCCAGTCGGGCAGGGTGCTGGTTTTGATGTGTTCCTCATCAGGGTCTGTGGCTATAATTACTGTATAGGCCTGTAGGCTGCTCTTATTTATCAGAGAAGGCATTTATAAAGTTGGCTGTAATGGTCAGGAGAGGGTCACAGTTTTATACCTCCCAAGATCAGCTGCTTTGGTTTTGTTTGACTCAAGATCAGACTGTCTTTGATTTGTGGATCTAAAAATTTTGTAACAAATAAGCACTTATTTCTTTCCTGCTAGGTAGCAATGTCAAGGATCAATTACAAATCATAGATTAAAATAAGGTACAGATAGTGTGCATGTGTAACTGTGTAACTGTGAATTTGATGTTTATTTACTCATAATTCTATGCAAAATTAAAAACAACAAAGTAAGTGTATATGTATGATTTAAAAAATAAATTTCAGACAGTTGAAGTAAAATGGTTTTTTAGCTCACCTGAGCCGAAGGCTCAAGTGAGCTTTTCTGATCACATTTTGTCCGTCGTCCGTCCATCCGTCCGTCTGTCTGTCTGTCTGTACCGTCCGTCTGTAAACTTTTCACATTTTTGACTTCTTCTCAAGAACCACAGGGCCAATTTTGACCAAACTTGGTACAAAGCATCCTTGGGTAAAGGGAAGTTTAAATTGTTAAAATGAAGGGCCAAGTCCCCTTCAAAGGGGAGATAATTAAGAAAATACAAAAATTGGGTGGGATCATTAAAAAATCTTCTTCTCAAGAACCACTGGGCCAGGAAAGCTGAAACTTATCTGGAAGCATCCTAAGGTAGTGTAGATTCTAAATTGTTCAAATCAGGACCCCCGGGGGTAGGGCGGGGCCACAATAGGGAATCCAAGGTTTACATTGAAATATATAGGAAAAATCTTTAAAAATCTTCTCCTTAAGAACCACTGGGCCAGAAAAGCTGAAACTTATGTGGAAGCATGCTGGGGTAGTGTAGATTCTAAATTGTTAAAATCATGACCCCCCGGGATAGGGCGGGGCCACAATAGGGAATCCAAGTTTTACATTGAAATATGTTGGAAAAATCTTTAAAAATCTTCTTCTCAAGAACCACTAGGCCAGAAAAGCTGAAACTTATGTGGAAGCATGCTGGGGTAGTGTAGATTCGAAATTGTTCAAATCATGACCCCGGGGATAGGGCGGGGCCACAATAGGGAATCCAAGTTTTACATTGAAATAGATAGGAAAAATCTTAAAAAATCTTCTTCTCAAGAACTACTGGGCCAGAAAAGCTGAAACTTATCTGGAAGCATCCTAAGGTAGTGTAGATTCTAAATTGTTAAAATCAGGACCCCCGGGGGTAGGGCGGGGCCACAATAGGGAATCCAAGTTTTACATTGAAATATATAGGAAAAATCTTTAAAAATCTTCTCCTTAAGAACCACTGGGCCAGAAAAGCTGAAACTTATGTGGAAGCATGCTGGGGTAGTGTAGATTCTAAATTGTTAAAATCATGACCCCCCGGGATAGGGCGGGGCCACAATAGGGAATCCAAGTTTTACATTGAAATATGTTGGAAAAATCTTTAAAAATCTTCTTCTCAAGAACCACTAGGCCAGAAAAGCTGAAACTTATGTGGAAGCATGCTGGGGTAGTGTAGATTCGAAATTGTTCAAATCATGACCCCGGGGATAGGGCGGGGCCACAATAGGGAATCCAAGTTTTACATTGAAATATATAGGAAAAATCTTTAAAAATCTTTTTCTCAAGAACCACTGGGCCAGAAAAGCTGAAACTTATGTGGAAGCATGCTGGGGTAGTGTAGATTCGAAATTGTTAAAATCATGACCCCCAGTGGTAGGGCGGGGCCACAATAGGGAATCCAAGTTTTACATTGAAATAGATAGGAAAAATCTTTAAAAATCTTCTTCTCAAGAACTACTGGGCCAGAAAAGCTGAAACTTATCTGGAAGCATCCTAAGGTAGTGTAGATTCTAAATTGTTCAAATCATGACCTCCGGGGGTAGGGCGGGGCCACAATAGGGAATCCAAGGTTTACATTGAAATATATAGGAAAAATCTTTAAAAATCTTTTTCTCAAGAACCACTGGGCCAGATAAGCTGAAACTTATGTGGAAGCATGCTGGGGTAGTGTAGATTCGAAATTGTTAAAATCATGACCCCCAGTGGTAGGGTGGGGCCACAATAGGGAATCCAAGTTTTACATTGAAATAGATAGGAAAAATCTTTAAAAATCTTCTTCTCAAGAACTACTGGGCCAGAAAAGCTGAAACTTATCTGGAAGCATCCTAAGGTAGTGTAGATTCTAAATTGTTCAAATCAGGACCCCCGGGGGTAGGGCAGGGCCACAATAGGGAATCCAAGGTTTACATTGAAATATATAGGAAAAATCTTTAAAAATCTTCTTCTCAAGAACCACTGGGCCAGAAAAGCTGAAACTGGGGTAGTGTAGATTCTAAATTGTTAAAATCATGACCCCCCGGGATAGGGCGGGGCCACAATAGGGAATCCAAGTTTTACATTGAAATATATAGGAAAAATCTTTAAAAATCTTCTTCTGAAGAACCACTGGGCCAGAAAAGCTGAAACGTATCTGGAAGCATGCTGGGGTAGTGTAGATTCTAAATTATTCAAATCATGACCCCTGGGGATAGGGCGGGGTCACAATAAGTACTACCGGGGGGGGGGGGGGGGAGAGAAATCAGGTGAAAAACAGCAAGGCCAAAGTTACTCAGGTGAGTGCTGTGGCCCATGGGCCTCTTGTTATTTTAGCTCAGCCCTAAAATTCAAACCACAGAACTTACTTCGAATGCGTAATTGAGGTCTGTGAATTTCTCCCTGATGAGCTGTCACACGGCCATAAGTTATGTGCGGAGGGTCACTCCAATGTCCTTCTTGCCTTGGTCCATAGTGTGCTCCTAAAACAATCATTTTGGACAATAGTAAACTAATACTATGAAATATACAAGGATTTGAGATATCGAGGGTAAAATACTAAAAGAATAAGTGTTTGGGACTTCCAAATCACTTCAACATATCTATGGTATTCGAGATATCAGTATTCGAGATAGTAAAGTTCAACTGTACTAATTAAATTCCATTACCAGTACTTCTCATGCTCAATATAACAGACAGCGCAGAAGACTTTCTGGTATATATCTATTTAACAGTAAGAGGACTAGACTGGTCCCCACTGACAGCAGACAACTTGATACTATACTGGGTCCCACCTCTACTGTGGTCCTTAGAACTCCACACTGCGATCTGTGTCAATTAAATTTTTTTCTTATCGATCTGGCTACCAGCTCAAAGAGGTAATACTCAAAGTACAGTTGTCAGTATAAGACAGCGTATAAGACAGTGATGTTTTTTTTCCAGCATTTTCTATTGAAAAATGCCTATTTTAGATTCTGAAATAATTGTGGTGCAATATTTTAAGTACAAGTTATAATTCTATTAATTAATGCTTCAAGGAACTTGATTTTCTGCAAAGGCAAATTATGCCAATTCACATACCTTGGTATAAATGACTTTCAAATTATTTAGATTTTTTATAGGATAAATTGAATGAAATGTAAGAAATGCCATTTTTTTTACAATAATGTACTTGGACAGATCTGACATTCACAATGCATTTACAGACTGGGAGACAGAGTTTTGCACAATACTGTAAATAGAGATGTTATAAGTGTGTTCTACAGAAATAAATCCAGTAATATTGTATCTGACAGACCTATGGTCTGATGAGTTGGACTAGTATTAACTGTATTTGGTGTGTAGTATGAAATATGAAGACATTTAGAAACAGTAATCCAGTGAAAAAATCCATTGAAACAATACAAGTTTGGAAAAGAGCAAAGATGGAACTCTAAAAACATCAGAGGTGGGATCAGGTACCATGGAGGAGTAAGCATCCCCTTTAGGTGAGATTTCAGCTATCTACATGGGTTTTATTACTGTTGTACACTCACTTGAGAGAACTGCTATTATTGGAGACAGATGTTACCTCTACACTGCTAGGAGGCAGGGGAGCTAAAAACATGAATCTTATTTGTTAATTCTTTTTTTTTTTTGATTTTTCTATTTATTTGTGACTTAGCAGCAAACTACTTTACATTCAACATTTTATGTAAAGATAATCAACGATATGAGTTGCATGAGAAATCTAGTCTGTGGTCTGCAGACTGACTGAAATTTTATAAATTTCATGTACATGTACATTTCAAACAGCAGTGTATTTTGTTGTTTAATGTACCTCTGATTTTTACTTTACAAGTGTACTTACACATTAGTGCAGAAACAACTGACGGCAGACTCATCTCACAATGGCTGACAGCAAACAGCAGAACCGTTTTATACAAGAGTCCAGGGAACAGGGAGAGAATGATTTGTGTACTGTCACCATGGAGATGGGCATGATACCAGACAAAGTAACTATCCTGTATGCTGCCATTGCCTGGCAACCATGTAGGGTCAGATGTCATTTTGGGGTGGCAATATGTCCTACGTCAAATCCATAGCCTTGTTGGGTTCTACAACACCAAACATCACAGATTAAAATGCCTTATTCACACAAATGCAAATAAATATTTAATTTGTAGTAAATTAAAGTAAAATAATGGGAATTAAACTTGTGGGATAAAATACACAAGTTTTGAGATTGTAACTCTCCAACAATAGAGGAGCAAAAAGTATCCATATCAGCAAGGAAGTGAGAGAGGTTGTTTACACAAATAAATGAACGATGGCTAGGGCTTTAAAATTTCATTTAATGTGATAGAAATATAATAATGTCAATCAATGATGATTTTAATGATTTTATTGAACTTTACATACATAATTTACAAAATCTACTTTCAAATTAGTTAGGACACTGAAAGCCAGAAGAATCATAATAATCTTTGTGAAATAGATGCTTCCCTAAATGTAGGAGGACTCTTTGAGATTAATATGCTGACGGTGCGACCGTTGGGGCGAGCGCATTGTTCACTTCATTTTAAGATCCGCCTCTTCAAACCCCACAAGACATTTGGAACGTCTAGACGTCACATGACGTCGTATGTTAGCTGCATTTCCATAAACAAAGTTTAAAAGTGCACAGATTTTAACCAAGAACGTTTAATCTACTATCTGTATGCAATATCCATTAAATTAAGGTGAGTTTATTTTTTGTGAATTTTTAGTTGTTGTTACCGCCTAAACGAAGTTAGCAGCGAGAACATCAAGTGATGCATTGTGGGTCCAGAATTACTGCGGAAAAAAATTCTATTGAATGAATGTGCAGTAGTCCGAATTTTCTCTTCGCCCAGGCGTTGTCAATAGAGCTCGCAGTGACGAGCGGCGCAAAGCGCCGCTCGCTGCACTTGCTATTATTAGGGAAAGAGCTGGTGTGTCATTCAGAAAGCCAATGTGCAATGATCAGATGGGAGTTTGTTTATTAGAGATCCATATGTCTTCCAACATCTGATAAGTCTTTTCCACTGATCTTTTCTTTTGTAAATATTTTTAGTAGAAAAAAAATTGATGCCTTTCACTAAAATTTGTTATTTTGCAAGTTTTGTATCCCCAAAATTAGTTATGATAGTCTGCCATAATGATGTAATTAATGTATCCAATATAAACTAATTCTCCCCCCTGCTGGTTTTTGTGGAAACAAATTTCCCTCTGTAACAAAATGAATCCCACCATATGGCATGCCTAAACAAAGATTGTGCTAAAATTTCAAGCATCTGCAATGAGTAGTTCCTGAGAAACAGACAGATAGAAAGACACACAAGGGTAAAACAGTATACCCCCCTCTCCTTCGGAGCAGGGGTATAATAACTAAATAGCTAATCATAGAGCTGAAGAAAACATTTCTGATAGTTGAGAAGTTTACATAATCATCATCTTATGAAGACACATATAGACATTTTTTTACTTATAATGAAGTGGTAATGTTGTTTGAGGTCAACTGTTCTCCACTCCACATTGAAAGTGTGGGAGTAACCCAAGGTCACATTCACGTCTTTAACAGGCATTGACCTTAAAAATATAAGAATCGGGGGAGGGGGGGTGCTTAACATCCCTCTTGAGAATTTTTCACTCATATAAAGATGCCACCACTTGCCAATGGAGGGCCAATGGAGGGCTGCAAATTTAGACCTATACTCAGCACTCAGGGCCATTGAGCGGTGAGGGATATTTTTCGTGCAAGCATCTACTGTGACATGTAACTTCAGTTTACATGGTCTCATCAGAAGAACTGGTCTCCACATCCCACAGTGGGATTCGAACCCATAACATTAGAAACTGGGAGGTATCATCAGAAGAGTATAGACATGGAGATTAAGTAGCACTTAAGATTATAAGATTATAGCTGCACTTTAAATATTTTCAGACTGTTTTTTTTATTTTACCTGTGATAACATGAGCACTAGCTAGGTCAGTCTGAGTGCCCTTGTTAACTGTGGTGTTGGAATACAGCTGACCAGGGCTCAGGTTAGTGAAGGTGTACTGCAAACAATAAAGACAATACTCTCTTTGTATAATTAGTACATGTAACACTTGTATGAAGCAACAAATACATGCCAAACATTTTGGGTCTAAAATGTCTGTAATCACTTACTCAGGGATAGAAATAGGAGACTGTCCATAAGAGGAATATATAGCAATCTGGAAGGTGTCAAGTATGCTGCCATTAGGTCTGGACCAGGAAATATTAACTGTGTTAGTTCCTACATGATCCACCTACAACTCTATAAGCCACAGACTTGAGGTCTGAAAAAAAAACAGAAGTCTCTGATGAGACTGTAGCTCTACTTATAAAGGAAGATAAAAGTAGCACTTGGACTTGAAACTTTGCAACAGCAATAAATAGAAAAATGATCCTTGGTTTAGTCTCTTTTTGTGACAAGATTTATTGCAATCTAAAACTGTAGGAGGAGTAGCCTTTAAAAACAATTTTACAGAAATTTCAATTTAAGTAACCATAGCAACATCATTCAACAAAATCAAAAAACAATATAAGACAATTATGTATCTCAGTGTAGTCTACTTGTATGCCAAGTTATACTGAAATCAGACAAAAAGTGTAGGAGGAGAAGTGTTTTAAGTATTTCAAGAAAATTTCTATTTTTAGTAACCACGGCAACACTGTTCATCGAAATCCAAAACTGGTATAAAGAATTATGTATCTTAGTGTAGTCTACTTGTGTGCCAAGTTATACTAAAATCATAACAAAACTGTAGGACGAGTAGCATTTTGAAAGTATTTCAAGGAAATTTCTATTTTTAGTAACCATGGCAACACCGTTCATTGAAATCATTAACCGATAAAAAGAAATAAGTATCTTAGTATAGTCTACTTGTGTGCCAAGTTATGTTGAAATCAGACCAAAACTGTAAAAGGAGTAGCATTTTGAAAAATTGTTTACAGACGGACAGACAGACAGACAGCTAGACAGACGGACGACGGACACCTTACTATCGCATAAGCTCTTCTGGTCTCTGGCCAGTAGAGCTAAAAAATCAAAATAGTTTACTGCAGCTCTGTAAAATACAAATTAAGGGGTAGGTAACTCTATATGGATTTATATTCTACATGTAGTCCCATTTCCTAGATTCCCCCTTGATGCAGTCTGAGGTCATTTAGTTCATGTAAGACTTAGATCAGACCGTACTTACTTAGCATTTGACTGATTGACCTTTGAACCTATCAGGTGACTTTGATAAGACACTACTTATTGTCATGGCTGACTGGGTGACCTCTGAACCTAATCATGTGACTTTGATCAGACACTACTTATTGTCATGGCTGACTGGGTGACCTCTGAACCTAATCATGTGACTTTGATCAGACAGTACTTACTTTTCATGGCTGACTGGGTGACCTCTGAACCTAATCATGTGACTTTGATCAGACACTACTTACTGTCATGGCTGACTGGGTGACCTCTGAACCTAATCATGTGACTTTGATCAGACACTACTTATTGTCATGGCTGACTGGGTGACCTCTAAACCTAATCATGTGACTTGATCAGACAGTACTTACTTTTCATGGTTGACTGGGTGACCTCTGAACCTAATCATGTGACTTTGAACAGACACTACTTATTGTCATGGCTGACTGGGTGACCTCTGAACCTAATCATGTGACTTTGATCAGACAGTACTTACTTGTAATGGCTGACTGTGACCTCTGAACTCATCATATTGACTACATGTTACCTGATATGAACTTAATGGTGTAAGTCTCTCCTGGGTGAAGGGAGGTAAATCTGTGAAAATATAAATATATATATATATATATATATATGTATGTATATATATATATATATATATATATATATATATATATATATAAAATAACTTATATAAACCTTCTCTGTTACATTTATCTGGTGGGTGTGATGTGCAGTCAGGTACACAGTAATCTATTTTCATTGGATGGTGGTACCACTGGCCAATCAACATCCAGTTCTCTACCTCTAATGGGAGTTATATTCACCATCTCTTGTAGATTTGGAATTACATGTGTAGTGGAAGAAAGTAAATCTCGTAGTTGCATTGTGACACTGTCCTTTTTTATTTTTATCAATTAATACGTATATGGACCACTTTCAGCTCAGGTAAGCTAAAATAATTATTACTTACCGGTACTTCTTATGTTTTACAAATTAATGAATTAGTGTGATCTTGCCACTTCTGAAAAGATTTTTCCCATATATTATTGTTTGTAAAACTTTGATCCCCTGTTTTAGCCTCAACCTTTTTCCGATGGCCTTACTTATTAATTGATCTTAAATTTGAATCTAAAGTACCTGGGGATGCTTGTATATCAATGTTGTTACAGGTCCCATGAAAATAAGACAGCCGCTAGGGTTCACTTGTAGTCTCAGATGTTGTTACAGGTCCCATGAGAATAAGACAGCTGCTAGGGTTCACTTGTAGTCTCAGATGTTGTTACAGGTTCCATGAGAATAAGACAGCTGCTAACCAAGGGTTCACTTGTAGTCTCAGATGTTGTTACAGGTCCAATGATAATAAGACAGCCGCTAGGGTTCACTTGTAGTCTCAGAATGTTGTTACAGGTCCCCTGAGAATAAGACAGCCGCTAACCAAGGGTTCACTTGTAGTCTGAGATGTTGTTACAGGTCCCATGAGAATAAGATAGCCGCTAAGGTTCACTTGTAGTCTCAGATGTTGTTAAAGGGTGACATCACAATACCCCATATCAAGGACCGGTCCGAAAATCCTTATCATGTATCGCTACCGGCGGGCAAAAATCCATATCAAACCAGAAGTAACATTTGTTTAAAGTTTAAAAGTTAATTAACTTGATTTTATTTAAATATACATGTAAAATAATTCTTTACTAACATCTGTGGACTTAATTTGTTTTCAAAGACCTAAAATTTGCTTTATTAGATTTTAAAGAAACAGGTCATAAACATGCATGAAACATTCTTCAATGATTTTATGTGAACTTGCATATTAAGTATTTTAAATATATGATAAATAGAATACTTAATACTGAAATCCATATCATATGTCATATCAGCCCTCGGGCTGATATGGGGCCGCTCGGGTTGATATGACACATGATATGGATTTTAGTATGTAATATTCTCTATATAACATAAGGGAAAATTTAAAACAATGTTAATTTGACCTCTCTTGACTCATGGTGAAAAATTTGGGTTTGTAGGTTGATGGGCATTTTTTTTCTTCACAGAAATTATTCACCATCAATGCTGCCTTTTTAAAATCTATTTTATGGAATGATTAAAAAATAATTGTTTCCTGGAGGTTCAAAAAGTTTTGAGTCTGGCCATTTTTACCCTGTTGGCTGGGAGAGGGCATGCAACCAAACAATTTTTTAAAGATGACCTAAAGGTTAACATTATGATTTTCTTCAAGATAAATATATAAAGTGCTGCACTCTGAATAAATTAGGGCAATAACTCCTACTTTAAACTAAACAGATTCATAGGCCTTTACAGACAAAACATATAAATTTAAAGAGGATTTTGGTAATTAAGCCTGGTAAATCAAAAATATTTGTCAAGCATACTTATAACAAATAGCTTTTAAATTATTATTTAATTCAAAGTATTAATTAAAAAATATCTAAAATATATCATAATAAGTACATGCTCTTATCAAAGACATGAATGTGTCTGAAAGCTTTTAAAAAAATACATGTATCGAATTAATTTGTACCATAGGACTGGCGGTAAATTAAGATTTTGCTTTGATGTTGCTGTGGTGTATTTGCCAGAAAAATCACAGTTTTTTTAAGTCACGCCCACCTTTTGGCATCAAGCCATACTGTGACAAGACCTTGACTGATGAATGAATGATGTCAATTTCCAGACCTGGCTGATGGATAAATTAAGTCAACATTTTAAATTTAAAAAATACTAACATTAGCTTATCAATGTTGGCTTCATAAATGTTTTGTATGTTTTCTCCGTGTATCCTTAACCAGTAAATGATAAGTCCTATCTCGAGTTCTCATCATTCTCTTTCCCGTCTCCAAATACAAATAGCAATTTCACATCAGAAGTCCCCGCTTTTTGTTTTTACTTCCAATACCACTTTTAAACTTTCATTAAAATGCTAGGCAAAAGCACAAATCAGTTCAGTATTGAAAAGGTTACCGGGGGGGGGGGGGGGGGGGGGCTTGAATTTTAAACTACCTAACTACCTGATGATGCTTCCATGTCAATATAACAAATGTTAAAATTTGATCCCCCATTGTGGCTCTTCCCTATCCCAGAGGTCATTATTTGAACAAACTTGAATCTACACTACCTCAGGGTGCTTCCATATCAATATGACTAAACATAGCTTTTTTGTTCTTGAGAAGAAATATTTTTTCTGTATATTCTTATGTAAAACTTTTGATCCCCCATTGGGCCCTACCCTACCCCGGGGGTCATCATTTGAACAAAATTGAATTTACACTATCTGAGGATGCTTCCATATCAAAATGACTAAACATGATTTTCAGTTCTTGAGAGGGAGATATTTTCCTATATGTTCCTATGTAAAATTTTCAATCCCCTATTGTGGCCCATCCCTATCCCCGGGGGTCATCATTTTAATAAACTTGAATCTACACTACCTGAGGATGCTTCCATATCAAAATGACTAATCATGGCTTTGCAGTTTTTCATCAGAAGATATTTTCCTATATATTTTTCTATATAAGACTTTGATCCTCCATTGTGGCCCCACCCTACATCTGGGGGTCATGATTTGAACAAAATAGAATCTACACTACCTGAGGATGCTTCCATATAAATATGACTCATCATGGCTTTGCTGTTCTTGAGAAGAAGATTTTTAAAGGTTTTTCCTATATATTTCTATGTAAAACTTTGATCCTCCATTGTGGCCCCGCCCTACCCCCGGGGGTCATGATTTGAACAAACTTGAATCTACACTACCTGAGGATGCTTCCACATGAGTTTCATCTTCCCTGACTCTGTGGTTTTTGAGAAGAAGATTTTTAAAAGATGCTTTTAATTTTTCACTAATTCTTTATTATCTCCCCTTGAAAGAGGGCATGGCCCTTCATTTGAACAAACTTGAATCCCCTTCACCAAAGGATGCTTTGTGGCAAGTTTGGTTGAAATTGGCCCAGTGGTTCTTGAGAAGAAGTCGAAAATGTGAAAAGTTTACAGACGGACGGACAGACAGATGGACAGACGGACTACAGACAAAATGTGATCAGAAAAGCTCACTTGAGCCTTTGGCTCAGGTGAGCTAAAAAAAAGAACGATCTAGAAAGATAAATTTTCTTTCAGAGTTCACGGCTTGAATATAAAAGCCTACCCCTGTACCTGTACCTGACAAAAATCATGTTTTCTGCATCTGCAACATTCCAAAGGTACAATATCTTCACACGTACCAATTCCGAATTTTTTATCAACAATTTGCAGTAGCAGTGACGCAGCTAAGTATGATCTTTGCAGATGGAGACGGCTATTTATACAGACTCCGGACCGTGGCTTGACACCTCATAGTAGGCGGTGCTAATTATCAACTTGCTTTTCTCTCATTGGTCCTCTGGTACAAGTAACTTACACAATAGATATTAATTGGTTAGCGGTAAATACACTCACAGTTTTTATTCACTCGGGGCTCCGCCCCTCGTGAATGAAAAACTGTGAGTGTATTTACCGCTAACCAATTAATAACTATAACGAAATCAATGGAAACCATGTAGCACCTAGTCATCAAAATGATAAAACTTCCAGTTCAAGATGTTGCACACATGTCAAGTGTAGTTTTAACACTCATGTCATTACTTAAATCCAATAAACCTTATAACCAAGCAAAATGATTAATCTGTTCAAACCTTCAGCTTAAGATAAACTAGCTTACTTCAAATGTCATAGTTAAAAGTAAGGAGAATTCAGAGAGTTTATGGGGTATAGTGGATTATCAAATAAAAAAAAAATACTATTTCATATTTATAATGAGGCAACAGTTGCTTGGAGTTTCCAATAAACACTCCTCAAAATCCAACAGAGTGCAGTGCAACAGAATGAATGACTTCCAGACCAGAAATCCTATTTGGATATATTGGTGAGAGAAATGAATAAATATTTGTGCAATGATTTGTTTCTGCTTTTTGATGTAAATAAAATGATTCTAGGTCTCATTGACAAATTTTTCATATAGTTTGGGTTAATTCTACTCATTCTACCCAGAATTTGATAAATAGCTAAAAAATTTGATGAAAACGTAGCAGATTATTGACAATATATTACAAAGGCTTCCAAAAAAGGCTTATTAGCAAACTTTTTGTTGATTATTAAAAGTTAATCACTGATGACTTTAGTTTACCAATGATCCTTATACACTGTATACAGGGAAATTTTCACCCCCGTTTTATTTCCCCCCTCTTGCCCTTGTCGAAAGTGGGCAAATTCAAAGAAAACAGCATTATCTCTTAAACAGAACTCTATGTGGGCGAATTCAAAATGGGGCCAAATTGTTTGCAGGTGTGAAAGGGTGAAAATAAGATTGGACGAAATTAACCCTGTATAAAGTAGTCCTCCCTTCTGATTAAGTACAGTCAAACTTTGCTATCTTGAACTCAATGGGACCAAAAAAAATACTTTGAGATATCTGAGAATTAGAAATATTGAGGGCAAATTAGGCCAAAAATAAAATTAGCGTTGCCAGTCGACTAACATAAATCGGTGTGGCCCGAAGAAATTTTTCAACCAATAGGATTCATTTTTTTTTATATTCATCCGGATTTAGGATAAATGTAGGTTTGAGTAATATACAGGATGGGAAAGAATCATGTAAACGCTTGACTGATTGAACAGTTTTCATTATATAAGCGTCTATGTGATGTTGAATAAATGCACATCACGAATCCAAGCAAGGCTGCCGACGACGCTTTATTTAAACTCGGTATAGCAGAACTTGATGGCAAAACTCTCTGTGGTAATGTGTTTTTAGATGGCAAGATTATACTGACAAACTGATATACCAGTTTTAAATAGAAAATTCATGGTACAATGTCCTGTCCGATTTGCTGGATGAAACTAGCAGCAATGCTTAGATTCATGCATGTGATAAGGACTTTGTGCCAATTTAATGTCGGCAATTTTTAAAACCATGCATATAGTTAAAACTAATAGGGTTTTTAAATCGCTGACAAAAATAGGAATAAATTTGGACCGCAGTTGTTGTTGTGGGGAAACCCGGGCCATGATGCATGGATACTGGTACTAGCAACATGTGCTGCCATTTCTGAAAATGAAATAGTTTTATCTGCTCCACTGTCAAAAAATCTAGTCAAATTTGATATACTGAAATACAAAGGGAATCTTTTCTTTATTGAATCTTTCATTTTCATTGAATTTTGTTTTGTATATTTTCTAGAAGATATTTTTTTTCCATCAAAATATGGCAAAGTTACTGAGTTGTGTTTTGAAATAAATTTTCAAAACAATGGTAGGTTTTTGTGAATACATGTATCAGTCATGTTATATTAAATGTAATGCCATTTTCCGCTCAGAAAGCAGGAATCAAATCTCAGTTTTTCTTGCTTCGTTCTTGTCAAGACCTGAAACTGTACGAGATGTCTGTATGACTTTGTGTGAAATTTCCTCTCTTGTTTGTTACCTTAAGAGTCAAAATCAGCAAGCATCGAGCATTTCATGGAAAGTCAAAAATTTATTTTTTCAAAAGCATTTGATATAAAATTGATGTTGTCCTCCCTAATGCTCAAACACAATTTAAAAAATTATTTTGGACATATTAAGGGACTGACATCCAAAGAAATCCATTTCCTTAGCCACGGGTTTCATAAATCCTTATGAAAATCAATGATTTTTAACAATTTTCCTATGAATACGTTTTCTGTGTGTTATAAGATAAGGTACTTTGATTACCTTATTTGTTGAAAGAATGATTTACCCTATTCTCCAAAAATAACAAAAACAAAATTTTTGTACTGATATTGTTGCCATGACAACAGGAAAAGAACATGACATCAATACTTATTAATTTTGGAAAAATTACACATTTATCACTATATACACAAAATCTACAACCACCGCTGGAAAAATGAATGATGAACTCTTGTTAGCAGTCATCTATATGTCATATCTATAAAATGAAATTGGTTGGCAACTTTAGTAGAAAAAAGCTATAAAAGGTCAAAATGTGTGTTTTTTTGAAGGGGTGGATGTAAACTGAATACCTGTACAGTGTCCAATATATTAGTTATATTGGTTCTGATCAAAGCTTACTCATAAATTTACTATTGTTGAGTAATAAATGCATATTCAGTTTTAAATGGAATTTTATATTTTCCACAAACGTAACTTGGAAAGGTGGGGGTATAGGAATCACCTTGTCCAATGTCCTTACAATCTTGTCTGGTCCATAACATTTAAATGAAGTGCAATTGAAAGTTTATACTTGATATTAAGATTGCTTATGACCTAGAGATGTATCATGAACCTAACCCAAGGTCATTTGAACAAGTTCAAGGTCATTGGTAGAAGAATAGTGCATAACATTCTAATGAAAGACTTGAAAGTTTATACTTAACTCAAGGTTTATTTAAGAGCTATGAGTTTGTTATGACATTGTCCAAAGATCATTTGGGCATGTTTGACCTTGACTCAAGGACATTTAGCATATGTTCAAGGTCACTGCAGTAAAAGTGTACTATCTGATTTTGGTACATACATGCAACTTCGAATGAAGAGACATTGGAAATTTTTGCTTTGCACAAAGGTTTTACCACCTATGACATGAGTATATGACATACCGTAAATCTGTAAATTTTTACGTTGATTTATTTTTGCGAATCTGTGTCAAAAAGCTGTCGATTAATTTTTACGTTTCAAAATTTTGTGAATTGTCATTGACGCTAAAATTAAAAAGCTCTCAAAATTTTTATAACAGTTAATAAGTTACATTTGTATGCATGTACATACAATAAATTACGTGATGCCATGTACATACAATATTAAAATCTAAATTATCTCTTTCTTGGAGAAATAATTTGAGAGATACATACTGCCTTTCAAACCATCGGACGATATTGAATGTAGTGAAGGCACTCTCCACGCATGGATTATCACGGGTAATTAGCTTGTCGTATACAAATGACCACGGCTTACGAACACCTGTTAACAGGGTTAAAAATAGACACCAGCTGTCAGCAAAATTTTTGTTTACATTTGTCGTTGTTGATTTATTTTTAAGAAAAAATATTTTTGCGAATGCAATGCACACGCAAATTTGCTAAAAATTTATCTACAGTAAAAATTTCCAGATTTACGGTAGTCATTTGGGAATGTATATGCGCACTGGCAGAAAAGATGTTAAATTAATGTTTGCATGGACCATACTTTTTGTAATAAAAAACATTACATGCAATAGTTTGAAAGATTATACAGCAGAAGTTGTGGGGGGGGGGGGGAGTATCATTTTATGACCTTGTTCACAGGAATTCTAGTTCGTTCAGGTATAATGTGCTCAAGGTCACAGAATCAGAGAACATGGACACAAGGGCCAATACAAGTGAAATATCTTTCATTTAACATGATCATGATCACAAAATGCCTTTCAAAGGATGCAAACATTGATTGAAACTGGGATACTGACAGTTAAACAGAAAGTCACTATGACAGCTCAAATAATTAAGTCAAACCATTTTAAGCAGGCATGTAGTTATCAGACTTGGGTTGGGTTGGAGGGTCCCCCCCCCCCCCCCTTTTATTTCCAAACATAACCTTTTACGATTGAAAATGTTCACTGAAAGGCTGGTAAATTAAATTAATAGATTGATCTTTAATGAACTTGTTCTATGACACTTCAAAATCCAAAATATAAAGATGTGTTTCAAATTTATCCATTTCCACAAAACCAGGTACATGTCAATATGTATTTGCAGAATGGCTTGCGATGATAATTAATGCAAAACATGTTTATTGATATCAATTAAATTCCAAGAAATCTCTGTCAATGGTTTTTTGTTTTATTTAAAGCAAGTTTAAGTTTGTGCAATATGTAATTTAAAACATGTTGTTTTTGTTCTGTCTAAATCTATATCAGCACATCCCAAATGTATATGTAATATGTGTGTAGCTTTGCTTTTCTTACCTCATCCAATTCTGTTTCTGTTTCTTTCTGAGTTTGGCTTCAAAAAGTTGAATTTCATTCTACAAACAGAAGTACACAACACTAAATTGAGATCATATTGATTTTAAAATTTTTTAAATTTAAAACCTTTAAAAAAAGGTCAACAGGCTCTAGGTTTTAAGTTTGTCAAATCACTTATTATGTTTTCATTTCTTTCTATTAACACCCCAAGAAAAATCAAAGTACTGAAAGTACTGGAAAGCGCTAAGCAATGTTTGCAATTTGACATTCATCAGAATTGTTTTGAATTTAAATTGCCTATTGTATTGAAATAAGTAATATGTTGACAGTGCAAACGCTAGGGGCGAGCACAGTTGTTTGACACACATTTACTTAAACCACAAGAGGATATATTTGAAGATTCGAGATTGTGACATCCCATGACGTCATATATATACGTTGCTATTTAAGGTATGTCACTCGTTAGCTTTTAAGAAAAGTTCAGTAATAAACTCTCACTTCAAAACTATTTATTACAATTTCATTTTCTATAACATATTTGAATTATACAAATTATAAAACATTCAATTTAAAAACTGGTCATAAAATCATAAAGAACAAGATTTATGGGGGACTCAGCCCTAATGTAGATTTTCCAAAGGGTTTCGAAAAGTTTTGGAATTCCATGGAATTCCAAACATTTCCATACAAGAGTCTAAAAGTGTTTTTGGAATCTTTTGGAATTTGAATAACAAATTTGGACTTAGACATTTTGAGGTTTGGAAAGTTGTGGAATTCTATGGAAAAGCTGATAAAATGAGAAACTTAGACATTTTCTGCTCTGGAAAGCTGTGGAAAATAACTTAGAATTTTTTCTTAAATTGTCAGCTCATAGTACAATTACGTCGGGCTCGATGAACAATTAATTTAAACTACAGCCCGCCAAAATTCAACAATTCGGCTGCCATGTTGTTGGACAGAAGGAAAGAGAGTGTCACGTAGAAGGGAACTGCTGTCATTATTAGCTTGGAATGGAATTTGTATTTTGACAAAAGATGCAG
>NW_026889803.1:68832500-68855000 GCF_033153115.1 Saccostrea echinata
GTCGCTGATCGGCGACTATGCTGTGAAGCGTGACAATGGAGGGTCAATAAGCTGAAGATCAATATCTTGAGAATTAATTATCCTGTACTGTACATGTAGTACACAAACATGTAATTTCGGGAAATTCCAACGTGTTCACTATATGATAACAGATCATAATGAGCAGTAGGTGTGCCCAGAAAAAATGAGCGATTAATTCCTCATGCTTTGTTTTTAAGTATTAACTTTATTATCTTTCTGATAAAATGTAGGCCTACGTAAGTGCCAATCGTCGTCTTAGTTTTAGAGTTACCTCCCGTTTTTATGAAACTTCGCGTGGCGCTATTTTTAGCACGGGCACGTGGAGGAATAAACAATGGCAGCGAAAATGCAATATGTAGAAAAAATAACGTTAAGAAAAAGACATAATAGTGAAAACAAAATTACAGTAATGCAAATTAATACCCCTGGTTATACTAAGTTACTTTTACCATGTATGCCACCAGTAAGTTTTCATACTCTATCATGCAGTTAAAATATAAAAAGCTTAGGCATTAGTAGGATGTCGGCTTTCGTTTGTTTGTGTGTCTTTTAACTTTTTTTTAAAAGTACTACCAATTCATCAGTTTTAGTCATATTTAAATAAAACGTTTTATATAACAGGCAACATCAATTCTGTATATCAGTTTTTGAATACTGTTGCCATGGTTACTCTATCAAAATATTATTTTGAAATTCCTTCAAAATGTTCCTACAGTTTTGGACAATTTTGGTACATTTGTAGAGTAATTAAGATACATAATCCTTTTTTATTTTCAATTTTTTAGCTTAAAAAATTATTGGTTATTTCAACTTTTTGTGCTGCAGTGGTTAAGTTTTGTGAATTAACCAATCATTGATTAATGAAGGTTAGGAAGTCTAACATGCATTCGTGTTTTTGGTCGCATTGCGCCTTCGAGCAGCTTCCTCCATGGTTAAATTTTCAAATGTGGAGAACCCTGAGTGAGGAAGTGATTCTAGCCAATACTTCAGAAGTTTAGGACCTTCAATAATAAGGATCTTGGGGCATGTTGGGGAAAAAAATAGCATGTGTTGATTTTATGGGATCTTCCAAATATAGTTGTGTAGTAGGTATTTGTGTACTTAATACCTATGTTTGTCATTCTAGTCATTAACTTTGTATGGTAAATGTATATGGACCACTGGAAGATCATTGTAACTGTATACAAATGTTGCAAATATACCCTGTTAAGGCTTTAGTGACCTTTCCCAAGGTCATTCAATGAAGCAAAAGGTCATTATTAATGTTTTTTTTTTAAATCTATTTTGTTTTATTATCAAAAAATGTCATATGTTTGAGATTACTCTAGGTACAAAGGATTTTCTTTAATCAAAAGTCTTTCGTTTCTCATGCAGACTGTAATTTACCACATGTACATGCATGTATATTATAATAATTCTCATTAATTAAACCGAGGTGATCATCCAGTAATGATATTTTTCTGTGGATTTTTAACATTGTTTAAATAACCTTTGATGTAAAATACTTTCAGTGATAATACTTTTTAAAATTTGTGCTTTCATTATACATAGAAGTGTGTATGCAATATTTGTCCCCGAACACATTGTAAAGCAAAAATGGTTTTTTATTTTGAAAATATAGATTTGATTTATGAAAATTTGTGATGTAGTCTTTTTTTTGTAATTATTTGGCCCTTAAATTATTTTAATTATTCCAGTTTTTTGTATTTTCCTGGAATTCCTTGGATTTCCGTGGAATTCCATAGATTTCCAAATATCCTGGAATTCCATGGATTTCCAGCTATTTCCCCAAATTTCTATTCTGGCATTGTTCCGCTCTTTTCCAGGCTAGATTTGAAATTCCATACCATTCCGAAAAAGTTCTGTCCCAATACTCTCGAGAATTCCTCGGAATTCCATGGAACACTTTTTCCATGGAATTCCACGGAATTTGTTATGGAATTCCACGGATCTTACGGAAAATCTACATTAGAGTGTTCTTGTGGTGGAAAGATATTTAATAGAAAGTTCTACAAATCTACACAATCTAATATCTTGGAATTTTAGCCCTACATATTTTTACTCGGAGCATTTTCCCCGTTATCATAGGCTAGGAATTTGAAATGCAGGTGTCAATTAATATTTTTGGAACAAATTTTACATGTTCACTCAACAGAATTTGCCAAAAATGAATATATATTTAAAAAGTCAAGACAAAATTCACACAGTTTTTTGCCTGAGCGTCAAATTTAGTATTTCTCAGCAAATTCGATTAAAGCAACTCAATTACTTTTTTTTTGTTTTTGAAGTTTAATTTATTTATGGCAAGAAAGAGTAATACCACAGTTTTGGAAAAACTGTCTATTTGTGTTAAATTGCAATTCCGGAAGTTATTTTAGGAAAAAGTTCATTTGGAGCAATGTGCACAGTCCGAATTTTACTCTTCGTCTCGGCATTCCTTTAAGAGCTAGTTCGCCGTTATGAGCAGCACTCACTTCTAGTTTTCTTTTTCTTTAACATCATTAAATCTATGCAGATAGAACAAATCTGACCTCTCTAGGCCTTTCGTGTAATTCCGAGGCGCCTCTACATTTTACATTATTAGAAATCGTCACATCTGTTGCTTTCAGTTTCAGTTTATTAGACTGAAACACTACAGCACTGTGATAATTTTTAATAATAAATTCATTTTGTGTTCATGAGTGTTTCAAAATGAAGATTGGCTGTTGGTGACATAGGCGTTTGGTTTCAGGTGCATGGATGGTGTATTTTGTGTAAAATGTGTTTTTCTAGGTGTGTCTGAATACACTCATTAAAATAAAAATCGAAAATCGCTGAAATTAGCACGTTTCAAAAATATCATAACTACTGTATATAAAAAGAACCAAGGCACGACAGTTGCCATCTTAGATTTCAGGGGGTGTCTCGGTTCACACTTGATTTTAATCAATATGTACACTTTTCCTACCGTTGTCGGATGAGATCTAGCTTCAAAAATGATTGAATAACGCCCTTCAATCATGTGCTGATTTGAACTGAAACCAAGCGCCTGTGGTTGGCGACTGTCATTTATTTGTTAGAAAATGTAGATGTTATATCTTATTGCATACAATACTGCATGTCGATAAAAAAAAATCCTTATTGATAACATTTATTAAAGTTATGAATAAAAGATCTTTAAAATAATGAAATATTCTGTCTGAATTTTTTTTTTATCATATCTCAATTTTTTCTCATATTCATAAGTGATTTATAAATATTTTACGATTTCATAGAAAGGATTTTACAAGAAGTACATTCAATGGAGTGTGTAAGATATTCACACAATCGCCGGTATTAATTAATGATAAATAAGACTTAGACTATTACATTTTGTTTTGAATATGCTACAGCTGTGCATTACACATTTTAACACTTCACATTCATCGCGCTGTGCAACATATCGGCATCAACATGTGACAAAATCTAGGAAATTAGCACCTGAAGAGTTTTCGTAGTTTTGTCAGAGATAATGGGTATATATACAATTTGGGTATAAGTATATTATATTTGTCTTCTTCGTTTGATGAAAAAACATTCAGTGCTATTCTTTAATCTTTGACTTTCATATACATGATTTGTAATGTATCTGCGTTGAAAATTAGTCTTTTCTGTTGATCTCACAATATGTGTAGCTGATTTGTAAATATCACATTTTTAAATAAAAATTTTATACTTTTTTCTTCGGAATAAAAATATGTCATTAAAAACTCAAGTATTTTTAAGGTCTTCCGTCACAACGGAAGACCTTCTACTGATTCTGATGGTTAAGATTATTATTCTTTTTTTTTTCTTCTCCTTTCTAGACGCCAACTTTGAGACCTCATATCTAGCTCATTTCTCAACGGATTTTGCTCAAATTTTCAGAATTTATAGACGTTACAAAACTCTATCAGAATGTTGTCATACATTTAAAAAGTCCCCTTCCGCTTTGGAATTATTTCCCTTTAAATGAAAATTTAGGGTGTTTCATTTCCAGACAAAGGCTCAGAGACTAAAAATGCTGGAGCAGAAATACTACTGAATTTGAATAATAGAAGCATTGAAGTTGTGCACATCTATTTTTGTTTTTTGATTTCTGCGTTCAAAATGGCGCTAGATAGGGGAAAAAATTAGAACGCCTAAAAGCGCGAAAATTTACACATATTTTCCTATGTATCTTTTAAACTAAAAATATTTTGTTTTGACATGTTGAATAAAAGTTGTGCACAATTTTAAGGTCTTTCATTTGGCACCACCAAAAAGGGGCTGGTCCCTTAAATTAGGGATCTAGGGTCCTTGAAAGTTTTCGTTTTATAACTCAAAAACGTTAAATATTTCGATATAGCTGTTGCTTAAAAGTTGTTTTTTAATATAGTATTGATCTCATGAACTTGTTAATTTGTTCGAGTCTTGTTTAATAAATGAGCTAGAAGCTTGACCCATATACAGGTAACTAGTTTCATTAGACAAGTGAAGGTGAAATCTTTATGCGCATAACTGAAATAAACTTGCTATAAATGATAAACCTATCCAAAATAAATACTAATATTACTTTAAAATCACTTTTTACGTGTTCTGTGGCTTCATTCCAAATTATTGAGTCACACATTTTCAATACGTCTCGGGATTTGTTTTTGTTTATAATTTCATAACCGGCCTAGATCTAGATCCAGTGATCAGTGGCCATACATACACTAAACAGGCATTGCCGTTCTAAATCTATTTTGCAAACTCAACGATGCACGGATAATTGTGTTTTTTAATCTTATCCGATCGTTCAAATTGTCTCATCTTATCTATGTTGGTCAATTTGGTGATATACTTATTAAATTATTGTGGAAGAAATAACAAGAGATCCATTGCGTGTGAACCAGCGACCTGCGTTCGTAAACAAAACATCTTTTCGTCGTTTAATGTTGAAACATACACTATATTAAATATTAAAAAAGTTAGCAAAAAATAAATCACTCTTTAACTGCATTTAACAGCATTTCACATACATCCCGGGTTTTGTGTTTGTTTACAATTATGTAACCTTTCCCTCGATAGCATAAGGCCGAGGAAGCAGCTATTAGTGCTCAAACACAAAACATTGTCGTTCTACTGCTAACACAATGATTCACGGAAAATTATTTTTTTAAATCATATCGGATCATTCAATTAAATCATTTAATCTTAATTTGTTTTAATTTAAATCCAAAACATTTTATTAAGGGCGTATAAAGGTCCCCGATTTCATGAATCCTACTTTTAAAACTGCATACATGTACATGTATTTGATAAACGATTTATTTCTCAATTATGTGTTATTGTGTGTTTAATTTCGCTTTTATTAAACACCCAATTTTCCATTAACGCCCACATAATCTACCTTTAAGATCGATAATATACCGCCCGTCAATCATACAAAAATAAAACAATAGCTGCTGATTTTATCGACAGGCCAGCAAACTGTGCTACCTGATAGTCTGATGTTGCATGCTTTGAAAGCAATTACATGTACCTGGTCACGCGTCAAAGCTTTCATGTACCGCTTGAAAAGTCGCTTTGTATACACTCTGGTAAAAAAAAAACTTATATATTGGTTCGTAATTATATTTCAAAAAATAATTGAGAGAAGAGAATTAAACTTTGAGTTCATTATTTTTTATTTTCACTGCTATTTTGTACACTGTACTTGTACGCGATATGTCGTCCAAGATAACTGTACAGCTTTCCGAAGAAGAAAAACTGGCGGCTATTAGAGCCCATTTTCGCCTTCAATGTCTACCTGTTTACAGAGAAGAGATCGTAATTTTTCAATAAAATATTTCATATTATATGTAATTTGATTTGCATGTATAAGTATCTGAAAAGCTATATTGTGCTGATTTTTTAAAATACATGTTTTATGTTATACATATTTTTAGCATACAATAAAATATCGGCAACACTATATTAAGCTTAATTATTTCTGATGTCCAGAACAGTGTGACGTAAATGTCATGCATTTAAGAACTATGTTAACTTTTTATAATTTAATTCCACCTGCACGCGCGGTTCAAAAGAAAACATGTACAAGGAGTACATATACATGGACTTGCATATAACAAACATACTAGCACACATCTAATGATAAAAATGAAAATAATTGATAATACACTTTTACAACTTCATTTCAATGATGAGTTATTCGAAAACTTTATTTCAAATGTCCGAAAGGCCAGCACAGCCAAAATACTCTTAATTGTCTCTGTTTTAATTACAATGTCAATCACAATAAAGTTACATGAAATTCATGCATGGCGCTACACCTGTCAATCAAAATTGTAAACTTCTGGTGCCACTGCTTTATAGATACAGTGTAATATTTCGAAACAACGTTTTGATTAAGGCTGAAGATGCATGCTGTGAATTTATCAAACCCGCAGTCCTAATTGACGATCCGTTCTTACATGTATATTATAATTAATCAGAGAGTCCAGTATTTGTGACAAGTTTTGATTGAGATTAACTTTCCCTTTTAGAATAAAATGATTGATTAAATAGATTATGCATATGAGATGGATACCCGTACTACATATAAATGTATACTTTTCCCTTTGTAACAAGAATCTGTTATTGACAATTAAAAGTGAAGAGTTTAGGTAAAAGACTTTGACAAATGACAAGTTATTCCTTCTTTGTCACTATATAGCATAAAGATATACGGTCGTGTTTTATTTTTTTTTTTATTATATATCAAAAAATTGGATTGTTTGTGCCCCATCCTAGAAAAAAATGAAACTGCTTTCTGCAGGCTTGAGTCAGAACATGATTTTCATAATGATAGTACCTTTATCAAAAACTTTCTACCCCTACGATTCAGAGTCGCAGTTTCGAATACTACCACGTCGCCCGCATGGCGCAGTGGTTTGAGCATCTGCTCTAGAGTCGCGGAGTAAGGAGTTAATCTTTACGTCGCGGATTCGACTCCCTCTGCAGGACGTGGAAACCGGTCCTTTGCATGGTATAAACCGAGATCCCCTGTAGCAGTAGATGCTGGCACGAAAAAGATTCCTCACTGTTCAATGGCCTTGAGTGTCGAATTTGCAGCCCTCCACCGGCAAATGGTGGCGTTTCCATATGAGTGAAAAATCAAGAGAGATACATGAAACAACACACAAACAAACAAACAAATCCACTTCGGGACATGGAGACTGGTCCTTCAAATGAGGCCGTATAAACCGAGGACCCGTGTAGCAGTAGGTACCGGCATGGAAAAAATCCCCCAATGGTCAATGGCCTTGAGTGTCGAGTATAGGTCTGAATTTGCAGCCCTCCACTGGCAAGTGATGGCGTTTCCATATGAGTGAAAGATCTCGAGAGGGACGTTAAACAACACACAAACAAACAATTCCACTACAGAACATGGAGTATGGTGCTTCGGATTAGACCGTATGAACGAGGTCTCGTGTAGCAGTAGGTTCTGCCATGAAAAAAGATCCCTCACTGCTCAATGGCCGTAACTGCCAAGTACAGGCCTAAATATGCAGCCCTCCACTGGCAAATGCTGGCAGCTCAATGGACGTTAAACAACAAACAGACAATCAAACAATCATTTTTGTGTCGCCTGCAGAGCAAAGCAGCACTTAGCGATCAATTTGCCTGGCGTCTGTCTGTCTGTCTTGCTGTCCGTCTGTCACACCTTATATCTCTAGAACTGTAAGAGGGAAGGATTTGATAATTTGCACATATAGCTTGACACTATGGTTTCTGTATTTTACCATGGCTTCCGACCTTGGTATCCTTGACCTTTGACTTACTTTTCAAAATAACCAATAATGCCGATATACAACTTCTTTTTTGATATTTAAGAGGTAAGTCTATGCTATTTAGAATGTGCACTGTTTGTCATAAAACATTTTGAATAATACCAGCGTTACAGTCCACTTGACCTTGACCTTTGACCTATTTTGCAAAATATACTGCGGAGGGTTAAATTTAACTTATGTCTTTTGAAATTAGAGAGGCAGGGTTTGATAATTAACAGTTATACATGTTTATGAGCTCATGACAATGTATTTTGACACTGTATGAAATAAACCACAAAAACTGAAATTTAAGTACTATGAAAATACAATTGGATCGGTATTCCAAAATGGATGGTGTAGACTGACAATTGCAGATATGATAGACTGAAGTCTCTTTTGAAAGATTGCTGAAATCACGTACTTAATCAATTTATAAATAATTATTTTTAATAAATTTATTCAAATTTCATTAATATCCATTTTAGCTTTGAGGGGTTAAGGATTTGTATTTCTATTTGATTTTTAGATTCTATCGCAGTCTTACTACACCCTTATTTTTTTTTTTTTTTTTTTTTTTTTGGGGGGGGGCATGAACTATATGCCATGCCGTAGCAAATAAATAGCTGATCACTTTTAGACTTAGTTACATCTTTACATCTTTAATGAAGCTAAAAGCAGACGGCACATCTGTTCCTTGGAACACTCTAGTTCTGTAAGAAATCAGCAAAGATAATTAAGCAGAGATTTTTAATGAATAGAATGGTTTTTTTTTTACCTTTTTATAACGCTGACTATATATACATGTATGGTCTGCGTTACAAAACATGATGTGATAGGGTAACGTAATGCACACTGTACACGTACTCAAAGACGCCGACGTTTTTCAATAAGGAAATTGGACATAAAACATATTTACAATAAAATTTGAAACCAGCGAGTTAAAAGTAATAAATTACAACTATATGGAAATGAAATGAAAAAAAAACCATGTGTAAACTTGTCAAGTCGGAAACACTCAGAAGGGTATTGTTGGTATCATACAGACTGTGTCAGGGCCTTGACTCAAGTTCAAGGTCACTAAGAACAAGATGCTTTTACTGGATGTGTGGTCTGAAAGAACATGTGTGAACTTGTCAAGTCGGTAACACAGATAGGTTTGCGTCATAACCAGAGTGTGTCATGGCTTGACGCATCTGGACAAGTACGAAATAGAAAGTGTACACTATTTTATTGTCTCTTTACTGGCGAAACATTGCAAGTTGATAGGTCCCTTACAAGATTATTTATCATCTTAGAATATAGCATGACCTTGACTCAAGGTCACTGCTCCAACGGAAGACCTATTCGTTGCTCTGCAACGAGCTCGGCTCTAGTTTTTTTTACTCTTTCTTGTTAAAATACTTTAAAATGAATCGGTACTTTTTTTTACGGACATTTGATGCTTTAGCTTAATCTTAACTTGTTTAGGTATGATATCAACTACCACTCAAAACATGCTGATAGGAATAAAATAAAATATCCACAGCACTGGTGTGTTCCTTGAAAAGAAATCCTGAAAATAATTGACCAGTAATTTTTGTGCTAGTTCCATGATAAATAATTCAACAACCCAAAAAATATTAATCTCAAGTATGAACAAATATGAAACCATATTTTCTGATTTTCATGAAGATATACAACATTGTTTCATTCTGTTTTTATTTAATGCTCACAAAGTTGCTAAGCAGAAAAATCGGCAATTTAAACATACCTGTCCCGTTACTGAGAACGTTTAAGGTTTTACATTTTTCGACATATCTTGCGCACAGCACACACAAAGCGCCATATTTGTCATCAATATTTCCGAGAAATTAGTTTTCCTCTCTAAGTGGATTCAGCCACTACGTGTCCTACATATACGTACAGCCGTAAACTGCCTTTCCTTGCGAAACAAGGCTAGATTACACTAATATAGACAGTTCATGAATGCATTTACGTCTGTTAATAATTGATACTGAGATGCGAAAATCAACATCATTGATAGCTCACTGCATGGTGCAAGGATGATAATAGAAAAACTTTTAATTACATTGTCTGAAATAAGAGTCTAGAAGAAAAAAAAAGTTAGTTAATATGGATATAAATTATATAGATCATAAGAACATTGTATATCAATTTTATGCGAAATTTTCTATTAAATAACTTATTTCCAGTTTGAATTTTAAAAACTTATTAAAATCCCATATGAGTTTTAAACAATCACTATATACATGACATATAATAAACTGTTTTTAAGGTATTTGCACCATTGATGGTTTTTTAAATACTTCTTCGATACATGTATTATCACTGCAGCAATTGTTAGCTACAAGTCACACAGTGACGACATGATTTTTTAATGAACTACAGTGTATAGAGATAAGAACCGCCTTTATCCACTAACAGCAGATTTTCGTACAATGTATACTATCTACCTCATTAATTGACACCTATTATTAGACCTGTGCGTAACACAATATTACTCTAAAATAGCTGAAAGCGAGTTGGGGATTTCCAGTTGCATATTTTTAGAAGACTCGGTGGAGTTATCTTACTTGCTAAGTGGCGCTGGATAGCGAACGGAAGTAGTATTAAGATGACAGTAAGCGATTTGCGCTGCGCTTAGCACTTAAAAAAGGGGGGGGGGGAGGGGGTATTCATTTCATCAAACTTAAATGATGCCTATAGTCTGAACCAAGTTTAGCAACAAGTAAATTTTCAAAAGAAATCATTATTTGTTTTACTGTCACAGTGGTATAAATATATAATGCAGTTACTACTAGTCCACTACATTATACAATTGTCTGTATAGCAATGCTTCCAAGTTAATCCCTTCTCCTAAAAGATAATTATGTATAGAGTGTAACCCCCCCCCCCCCCCCCACCTTTTCATTTTTTTCGGACATAAAAAAGTCCAACCATTTTACATATATTTCCCAATGGTGTTGGCATATCATAAAATCATTTTTTTTCATGTAATATACATAGGTACTAGCTTAAAGGGTAAATAAAGATATCTGCTATACTACATTTTTATTTACCACACTATTAAACATCCCATGAATACAACATAAGTTATAGTTAGACTCTATAATATGGGATACAATGATGTGACTGACCAACTATTTAACATTTCAGAATTACTCTCTTCAATTTTTTTTTTACTTATGAAATGCAAAATACTAACATAAGATCAATCAGAAATAAATTAGGGTCTATTAAAATGAGCAAAACCCAACTATATAGAACCCGTGGGCCTTTTTTTCATAAATTTCATAAATTATCTTTCAATGACATAATTGTGATATAATCTATATCACCAAATGAATTAAAAAATTACATAAAACAAACATTTTATAAAACCTACTCCACTCTCTATGTATAAATCATCGTTAATTTATACACAGAGAGTCCAGGGGTATTAATTCAATTTATTTTTATTTTTTTTATTTATTGACAACACCATCCTACATTGGCATATAGTTATGAATACAACAAACAATAACAAACAATTAATTTTTATAAAATGTTTGTTTAATTAAGCCAATTTTCTGAATTGATGATATAGATTATATCACAAATGTGTCATCCATATATGATTTATGAGAAAAAAAGTCGAATAGGCCTGGGGGTCTGTATTGGGGGGGGGGGGGGGGTCCTGTCTTCAAGCACCTGTGCACTTGCCAAGCGTTACATACTTTAATGCATGATTAATTTATGCTACACATTCTTCAGTTGTAAAAAAAAAAAAAATTGGTAAAAATTTCAATCACTCACCATAATAAGAACCATAAAGACCTCAAAACAGAGGCTCAGACCACTTTAAGTTTGTAATTTTCTACTAGTCTTCTGTACATTGTCACTGAAAACAATGTAGGCAAAATACCGTTTTTACATCCAGTCCTATGTTAGAGAGCTATACCAAAGGGAGATAACTGAAGCAAAAGTGACAGAAAATTATGGATCTAAATCAGTTTTCATACATAAATGTTTAAGTTGCCTATAGATTTTTTTTTTGATTCTTCTAGAACAAATGCTGTTAAATAAATATTTTATGTTGATAAGCTTTAATGTGGTTGTAGATTTTTTTTTATGAAGTCCTTCAAATTTGCTGGTTTTTTGAAGCAAAATTAACCTTGAAAAACTAGTACATTTATTAAAAGGTGAAGAGAATTTCAATAATTATATATAAACAGTAATTAAAATTGTGTATATTTATATGAATAAAAAAATAATTTAAAAAGCTTTTTAAATGATAAGTAATAAAAATGTGTTTACTTAACACAGGCACTGGTTTCTGTAATAAATTTTTGACCCACAGTATAATAATAACACAAGGTATCCAACCCCGTATTACACAGAGTACCCCCCTCCCTCTGAATCGCACTCATTTACAATTTCAGAGGAAATGCACTGGCAAACAGTTTATACTTATGTCTTCTATGATAATTTATCTACACAACCATATATGGCATGCGTGTCTTTATTTTCTTTTATCCCCGTAAACAGCGTCAAAACTCTGCTTGCCAAGTGGAAAAATCAGACTCAACCATGAAATGGTATGTGCTAATCCTGGGCAGAGATTTTGATTGGCTAAAAATCTGTTTTTAAAATTACATTGGAAAAATATCGTAGTGTTTTAATGGAAAATGAGTGGTAAACAAATTTTATTTATTCAATGCATTGTTTAAACACTGGAATTGAATTTTTAAACTCACTCATTTTTTAATTTTGCTCTCTGCCCGGGATTAGCACATACCATTTCATGGTTGAGTTCGACTTTTCCACTCGGCGAGCAGAGTTTTGACGCTGTTTACGGGGATAAAAGAAAATGAAGACACGCATGCCATATATGGTTGTGTAGATAAATTATCGAACCAAATCCGGAAATCGGGAGATTTTCGAGTTGTTCGGCAAAAATCGGGTGAAAAGCATGACCCGCCGTGTCATAATAATCGGGTTAAGGGTCGAAAAATCAGGTGTAACCCGACGAAATCGGGTGAGTTGGCAACTATGATGGTTTCCATAGCAACAATGCAAAAAATTATTTTTTGCTTGCTTTTTTCTATCATACCCTTTGTTCTGAAAATTTTTATATGAGTTTTATCAAAATTTATTTTTATGCCACTTTCCACATTTTTTAACTAAATGCTCGATGCTTGCTGATTTTGACTCTTCAGTAAAATAATACAATAATATAGCACAATTAATTTTACAGCATTTGTTTTTGTATCAGCCAAAAAAAAAATATTTTCCCTATACCTACCAACCAACCGTTTAAAGGATTAGTCTGCAACGCCAAACAAACAAATTTTCAATTGTGGCCTTACTCTAAGAATAAGAGTTTGGGATTTCCAAATCAGTTTGATTTATCCATAAATATTCGAGATGTCAGTGTTTGAAATACCATGCACAGTTCGTAAAGTTTCACCATCTCCCTATCTAATGAAGCTTAGAGAAATAGCAGGTGCCCCCATCCTCTTTGTTTAAAATTATCCTAAACAAGAAAAAATCCCCCATTTTGGTAACACATAAGAGTTCAGTCTCTGTAGCCTTAAGAAGCACTCACTAGTTGTCAAGTTATTGGACTTAAAAGCCTAGAAAATGTGAATTCAAAACCATGTCAATATTCAACAAGAGGCCCATGGGCCACATCGCTCACCTGAGCTCATTGGCTAGGAAGAAGCAGAAATCAGTTGAGTATTGAACGGGGAGGGGGGGGACTTAAATTTACATTATCTCAGGATGCTTCCATATCAATATTACTAATCATGGTTTTGCTGTTCTTAAACAGAAGAATTTTAAAGATTTTTTTCTTATGTTTTCCACCGCCACAGTAGCTCATTCTGTAGAGTGCTCACTGTGATCGGAAGGTCATGGGATCGAGCTCCAGTTGCGACTGACCTAATTTGATAAAAAATAGGTAGCAACTGTTCCTTTGCCAAGTGCTTGGCACTTTGAAGTGAAAGTTATGGCTCCTTCGAATGAGACTTAATAACCGATGCAGGCATAGGCACAATAAAGATCCCTCACTGCTCAATGGCCCTCAGTGCCGAGTAAAGAATTAAATTTGAAGCCTTTCACCGGAATATGGTGGAGTCTCCATAAGAGTGAAAAATTCTCAAATGGGACATAAAACAACATACAATCAATCAATCCTATGTTTTCCTATGTAAAACTCTGATCTCTCATTGTGGCCTCACCCTACCCACCCTAAAATTTGAATCTACACTACCTGAGGATGCTTCTATAATATAATGACTAATGGCTTGTTCTTGAGCAGAAGATGTTTTGAAGATGAATCCTGTATTTTTTCTTATGCAAAATTTAATTGACCCACTGTTGTGCCCCCATGGTTTGCACAAACTTGATTCTACAATACCTAAGGTTGCTTCTGTATAAATATGACTAATAATGGCTTAGTTGTTCTTGAGAAGAAGATTTTAAAGATATTTCCTATGTAAATGCATTTCACATTAGAAAAGAATTTACCAAGAGAAAGTTTCAAAAATGTAATTAACTAAGGAGTAATTAATTAACAAAGATCGCATTGAAGTCTTTGGGGACAAGCGATTTTTTAAAAATAAAAATTCAAATAATAAGAACATCAATAAATACTGTCATGGAAAGATGCATTAAAACATAAGAAGAGAATGATTTTTTTTTGTTCAGATAAGTTTCTTTTTTTTTTTATTTACTTTTTATTAATTAAAAACACAGGGAGATAACCCTTACCAAAATTCAAGGTCATGAATTAAGACACATCCCACAATATTACATGCTAATAGTAATAAATGGGAATTATGTCTAAATATTTCCATTTCTATTTGTTTTCTCTGTGATAACTCTTTGAAAATTAGTTAGTTGATTTCTTGATCATTCTACCGGAATGTAAATTCCGCCAGGTGAAAGGTCAGGAGCTAAGAAGGCTTAATATGCATGTAATTCTCTTGCGGCTGTCTTTGTGTTTGACGTCAGTGGGCGAGGACTATTGAAATTGACATGTGAGGCCTCGTGTAATTTAAATCTTTCAGTCTACATTTTTAAAATCTAAATTTACAATTTTATTTCACAATGAAATGGAAATATAAGGAATCACTGTCTAGTTAGTATAGTATGCCAGGGACATCAATGATAGTTGGAAACGTAGGCAAATTATCCCACGTTTCCAACTATCGTTGATGCCCTGGCATACTCTATAAACTAGACAGTGATTCCTTAAATATACTGAGTATTCCACCCATACACATCTGTTATGTATTCAATTTCATCCAATCTGTTGCTATTAGGGATGGAATACCTTAACTTCTTTATTGCTGATTCAGCATCCAACTTCTTCAGCTAGCTTCTGAATGCCTGACTTTCCCAAAGCTTTGCCTTATATAACTTTTGATTTGGCTGATCCATTCCAAGGGTTGTCAGGTCATTCCATTATTTGAGGTCTTCAATGTGTTTTACTCAAATGCCTCTTAACCATTACACCTATATATTCCTATGTAAAACTTTGACTGTTGTGGCCTCGTCATACCCCTGGGGGTCATGATTTGAACAAACTTGAATCTACACTACCTGAGGATACTTCTGTTTTAATATGACTAATGATGGCTTAGCTGTTCTTCAGAAGAAGATTTTTAAAGATATTTCCTACATATTCCTATGGTAAACTTTGACCCCCTGCTGTGGCCCTGCCCTACCCCCAGGGGTCATGATTGGAACAAACTTGAATCTACACTACCTGAGGATACTTTTATTACAGTCAAACCTGTATTAAGCAGTCACCTGTGGGAAACATTAAAAGTGACCTTTATAGAGAGGTGACCTTTGAAAAGAGGTTCTTCTTTTTTCAAGAAAAAATTCTTTTCCAATTTAATTGTAAGTTCTGTGTTTTAAAATACTAAATCATGGAATATTAAAGAAAGATGTGTTTTGGAAATCAATGGTCTAGCTCTGTTACATCTTTTTTTAAAGAACAAGGTATGGTTTCAATACAAATCTTGCCCTGTGTTTTTTCTTAAAAATGAAAGTGATGTAAAAAATCAAAACCCATGCCTCCTGAATCATTGAAATTCCACGCTGAAAGATTATACAAATCATTTTTCTCACATGACCTTCTAAGTCCTAATTGTGACGTCATAAACTTGTGCAATTCCCCGTATTTTCTTTAAATGTTGCAGAAGACATAAATTTTCAATGGATTTTTCTTTCAGATAATATTGTCCACAGGCATCGCCCACAAAAATTTTGAGATATGTGATTTTTCAAAGAATTTTACGCAATATATCCAAACATTAAAGTGGGTGATGGCTGTGGACACTATTTTCTTAAGGAAAATAACACTTGAAATGAGACATTTTGAGGCTTTTTCTGTTTAAAATAGAGAAATACATCAAGTTAATGACGTCATATTTCGAGAATGGTACTTCTTCTTGGCCTATTCTTTCTTGATTTATCACAGTCATATACTCAACTAATATTTAAGCCAGTTTCAAAATTTTTTGAAAACATTAAATTTTTAGGGCACAATAAAGCTAAAACCGTACCTTCTTCTTTAAATAGTTTCAAGATTAAGTTCAAGCTAAATTTTATGACTCCAAAAAAATATATATATTGAGTCTAATAGGGCATCCTTCCTCCAAACAACAAAAAAACTTTCTTTTATTATAATATGTCATCATCATGTTGTGCCATGAATAAAATATAATGTATTTTTTTTTATCTAAACTGCCTTTAAAAAATACAAGTTTAGTTAGTCCTAACAATTGTACGTTTAATAATACATAAATAGTAGCGTAATAAACAGACAAGTCACAATATTCTCAGTTTTTCAAAGCAGTACATAATACAAATTGATATCAAATTCCCAGGTGTTGTGAGCAATGAAGCGTGACTAATCCTAACGGTCGTCTTACCTAGTTGAAAATCACGAAATAATCAAGGACACATTGAGTATACAAAACAGTTTTAAATTAGGGTTTCTACAAATAATACGTTTCCTATGTGTTAAAAACGGCATGCCATGCGTTTACACAATTACGCCTATCAGAGTTGGGCATGCTAAATGTGAACTAATACTTAGGAAACACCTAATTATTGTATCCATTAATAGATAAATAAGGATGTCTTGTTTTTTTTTATATCACTCAGAATTTTTTTAAACCAGATTCAAATTCAATAACATTAAGATTCTCGTAAATCCGTTTTCCTGATAACCTTTTTGGTCACAGCACCCTTGTTTAGTTTTGTTAAAAAAATAAATAAATTATCCAATATTTTTAAATGGTTTTAATAAGGCCAATTATTTTTTCCAAGATATCGCTACACAAGACCAATTATTTACTTTAATGACAAAATTTGGGAGTCACCTGACTTTAGATCTGGTCACGTGATCAGACAAAATGGCCACTATATACGAGGTAAAACGGCGATTTTACATGAAATTTGATGACCGCTGACCGCGTTACGCAGGTGACCGCTTAATAGAGTTACATTATATAGGAAAATTCATTATGAGGAAATAAAATGACTGCATAGGACAGACGACCGCTGGATAAAGGTGACCGCTATGACAAGTTTAACTGTATAATATGACTAATCATGGCTTTGCTGTTCTTCATCAGAAGATCTTTTCAGATTTTTCCTATATATTCCTATGTAAAACTTCAACCCAATCTTGCGGCCCAGCCCTACCCCGGGGGTCATGATATGAGCAAAATTGAATCTAGAGTATGTAATAAAGCTTTCACATAAGTTTCATCTTTTCCTGCCAAGTGGTTCTTGAGAAGAAGATTTTTAAATGATGCCACCAATTTTTTCAGGAATTCTTAATTATCTCCCCTTGAAAGAGGGTGTTGCACTTCCTGTGAACAAACTTAAATATCCTTTACACAAGGATGCTTTGTGGCAAGACGACAGAGGGACGCTGGACACTCTTTGATCAGAAAAGCTCACTTGAGCCTTCAGCTCAGGTGAGCTAAAAAGGGTCAATTTCAAACCCCAAACTATGCCACACAATTAGGGAGTGAAAGTAAAGAGGAGGGAATTTTACCTGCACAGTAGAGCAGACTGTCTGAGGAAATGCATCAGATGGATTCAGAGATTCCATCAGTTATGGAAAGAGAAAAAATGCTCATAAGGCCAAGGTGCCATCATCTCCTTTGGCCAAGGAAGCTGAAAGATAAAAGTTTTCCACAGTGATTAAATGAAAATGAATCAAATCAGTCTGTCAAATTTTGCATAAAGCAATGATAACAAAGCAAAATTTCTCAAGTATTCTTATATGTACAAATTAAGGTCTCACACAAGGAAATAATTTCACTATATGTTACTATGTAGCTTTAATTAAATTAATTAATTAATTAGACTCTCAGCAGATAATTCATGAAAGAGAAAATAGAGATTAATGCTGAGACAAAAATTTGAGATCAGAAAAATACGCCTTATGCGGCTTTTAACAAAGAAAATTGACAGTAAACATACCTACCCTAAAATACAAGTGGGTTTCACATGTTGACAAACAGCATCCAGGAAGTTGACAAACAGTCGACACACCATCCAGGAAGTTGACAAACAGTCTACACACCATCCAGGAAGTTGACAAACAGCCTACACACCATCCAGGAAGTTGACAAACAGCCTACACACCATCCAGGAAGTTGACAAACAGCCTACACACCATCCAGGAAGTTGCATCATGCGCATTTAAAAAAAGAGTTCCCTTTAATTCAGTGGCAGAATTCTGCTAAAGATATGATGTTCCTAGTACATGAGTCCAATATTAAAACTGTAGACCTAAAAAAAAGTTGCTGAAAACAAAAAAAGAAAAAGAAATTGTCTCTCTCTCTCTCTCTATATATATATATAGAACTACAATTGACTAAGGCCAAATAAAAAAATATGTGTGGTTCCGGTTACCCGACCGTCCCTATTTTGTACCCCCGACCCTAAACTTTTTCTCGGCAATTTTCATATTTTTTCCGTAATTTTCCCAGATTTCTATCTATGGCTCCGGTTTAAGTTTTAGTTCCAGCAATGAAGGCCTCCTTGCAAAAACATAGTGCAAGTGTTTAATAGTGTTAAATCCAAAGCAAGCTAGCATGTAGGTGTCCCCTACCAATATTGACTAGTATATTATCATACCACATCTAAATGCCACTTGCAAAGGAGTGATAGGTATTATTTAGAAAAATTAAGAAAATCATTTAAAAAAAAAAAAAGACCCTACCTACCTACCCTAATTTTTTTGGAGGTGTAACCGGAACCACACATATTTTTTTGTTTGGCCTAAGTTCATTTTGATTGACTATTTCCTTGCGTAAGACCTTTAAGACGACTAAAAGTTAATGAAATTAAATAAAATTTGCATAAAATGTCTTTTAGTTATTTATCTTTCATATACTAGTGCATCAAAATTTATCTTTGTCCTTAAGGGATGAAAAATAGGAGATAACTCTTCCTAACAGATTATTGAATTTTAGGCTAAATTTCTATACAAATTCATCTACAGTATATTAATTTCAAAACTTAAAAAAATCTTATGAGTTAATTATTGAGAAAAAAATTTGGAATGAAATGCAAGCTGAAATGTTGGGGTTTTTGGCTATCTGCTTAAAAGTTTTTTGAACTCTAATTAATAAGCTCTAATTAGTTAAGAAACAGGAAGTTTAGTGATTTATACAGAATTAATTAGCAAAAAATTGAAAATCTTAATTCTAAAACAAAGTCAGAGACTGGAAAAAATGGTGTCAAAAGAGACTTCAATAATGTACCTTGGAGCTTTGATAACAGTCATCACTGATTAATGGCTAGTGATTAAGATAAGGGGTTCTTTAGCAGTGGGGGGTGATGAGGCTTTTCCATCAGTCATCAAAGAATGGAGTTTCTCTTAGTAGACCAGGCAGCTCTAAAATAAATAAACAACACAAAAGTTTATAATTGTGATAGGATTGGATTTTACTGAGCTAGTAAATAACGATAACTTGGATTGGTTAGATCGTTTATTATACATTCGGAAACTTTCTAGCTTTATACAATGATTTGGGAAACGTCCTTCTCTGGGTTATACATAGAACGTAGATTTTGATTGGATAAGAGAGACACACCTTCAGATCGCAGTGTATTTAAAGTCCAGTATTTCACGTGTAGATCAGTTGGTTTGGAACCTTCTCAAAGGTTCGTGCCGGCTCACTTTCTGATAATCGGGGTGGATCCCGGTCTCTGTCTCTGTCCCGTTCAAAATTCTCAGTAATGAATTGTCTCGTTCATTCGTTTAAGTTGTCCTTTTTGTTTTCCTTATTTATACGTCCATTTTATTGTTAATTTCCAGTTCCTTATTTCTATTTTTGGTAAACCAGTTAGGTTAGGCATAGTAGATTTTTCGTGCAGGGGTGGGTCACTTCTCTTCGGACTTAGCATTGGGTAGAACGGGCTCTGGACTTCGTACATCTGTTAGGTAGGCAATATTTTTTTATTGAGGCCCATAAGTATATAGGAAGGTCATTAGTACATCAGTTTTCGTTGTAAATATATAAATGTAAATATTTTTGTGCTGTTAATTAAACACAATTGTTGCCATAATAGATTTGCACACTCTTGTTATTAAAATTCTTGGGTTAGTAAGTCACTTTCGTGACTATTTGAGATACAAAAGGTTTATTAATGGTTAATAAGAAGTTGGTACAAAACGCGAAGTACTATTATTGATAAAGAAAATGTGTGTTATTTAATAAGTTAATTTTGAGAATAAAAGAAGTACTTTCATACGATCAAATACGGTTACATTGGTGCCGTGAGTGGTACCTAAGACTGATGGTAAAACCAAATCCTGTCACACAATACTTAAAAATGTGCACCACATACAATAGCATATTATTAGAAAAAGTCTACAAGTGTACAGTTAAATAATAATCATGCCAAAAAAGGGACCAAAATGGTTGCATCAACATCAATACAAAAAAGGAAGTAATCCTTACAATAAAGGCTAGAAGAATATAGGGACCACCAGCCCAGTCCAATTTCTAGTTCCCATGAGAAGACTAAGTAAAGAAGAGTTTCGGGACATTGTATGGCCACAGAAAAATGGAATGTTTGCAGATACAGATGCCAAGAGCCGAAGCAGTGAGATGAAGATTTTGCGACCCGGGCCAAGTGAAGTTCAGCCTGTAGACTCCTACATGGAAGCTGTGTCAGATGACCCAAACTCAAAACTATACAAAGTCCTTCACCAAGAAAAGATTGCTAAATTGTGGAATCAGGCATTTAAAGAACACTCACATAAGTTTCCAGACTGTGACAGTTCACTGGACTGGAACCAGCATGGGGAGGAAAAACGAGGCCTGTCATGGATCCTTTCCATCCGATGTAAGAAGTGCCACTATACCAGTCACCGAGAAAAGCTTTACGAAGAGATGAGGAGATCTGGAAGGGGACAAAGAGCTGCACAGCTAAATGTGGCCATGGCTGTCGGTCACCTGGGTACCAGTCTTACAACAGAGGGTATGCGTGGTATGCTTCTTGGTGCAAATATTGAACCAGCATCAGCTGCCAACATGCAACAGACCTGCAAACAAGAGGCCCATGGGCCACATCGCTCACCTGAGTAACTTTGGCCATGCTGTTCATTACCAGACTCCCCCCTTGTAATACCTATTGTGGCCCCACCCTCCCCCCATGGGCCATGATTTGAACAATTTAGAATCTACACTACCCAAGGATGCTTCCACATAAGTTTTAGTTTTTCTGGTCCAGTGCTTCTTGAGAAGATTTTTAAAGATTTTTCCTATATATTTCAATGTAAAACTTAGATTCCCCCTATTGTGGCCCCGCCCTATCCCCTGGGTCATGATTTGAATAATTTAGAGTGTACACTACTTGAGGATGCTTCCATTTAAGTTTCAGCTTTTCTGGCCCAGTGGTTCTTGAGAAGAAGATTTTTAAAGATTTTTCCTATATATTTCAATGTAAAACTTGGATTTCCTATTGTGGCCCCACCCTATCCCCGGGGGTCATGATTTGAACAATTTAGAATCTACACTACCCAAGGATGCTTCCACATAAGTTTCAGCTTTTCTGGCCCAGTGGTTCTTGAGAAGAAGATTTTTAAAGATTTTTCCTATATATTTCAATGTAAAACTTGTATTTCCTATTGTGGCCCCGCCCTACCCCCGGGGGTCATGATTTGAACAATTTAGAATCTACACTACCCCAGGATGCTTCCACATACGTTTCAGCATTTCTGGCCCAGTGGTTCTTGAGAAGAAGTTTTTTAAAGATTTTTCCTATATATATTTCAATGTAAAACTTGGATTCCCTATTGTGGCCCCGCCCTACCCCCGGGGGTCATGATTTAAACAATTTAGAATCTACACTACCCCAGGATGCTTCCACATAAGTTTCAGCTTTTCTGGTCCAGTGGTTCTTGAGAAGAAGTTTTTTAAAGATTTTTCCTATATATTTCAATGTAAAACTTGGATTCCCTATTGTGGCCCCGCCCTACCCCTGGGGGTCATGATTTGAACAATTTAGAATCTACACTACCCAAGGATGCTTCCACATAAGTTTCAGCTTTTCTGGTCCAGTGGTTCTTGAGAAGAAGATTTTTAAAGATTTTTCCTATATATTTCAATGTAAAACTTGGATTCCCTATTGTGGCCCCGCCCTACCTCCGGGGGTCATGATTTGAACAATTTAGAAT
>NW_026889803.1:68860000-68950000 GCF_033153115.1 Saccostrea echinata
TATTTGAGGAACAATTAATAAACCTATTGTGAGTTGCAGATATGAGCGAGTATCAGTAAATTCCGAATTCATTGTACCTTCTACGCATAATTTGAAAATAATCTTATCAGAATGCATTTCAGTGATATCAAGTATCAAATGAAAAAGTTAAATTTTACAACAAAAAGTGTCATGAAATCGTGGTGTTTTGAAGTTAGAAATTGTGATTTTATAATTTAAAATCTTATACTCAGTGGTTAATTATCAAATTTTGCTAATCTGGAGTAAAATTGACCTCACAATATTTTTTTTTTAACAAAAACTAACTTTTCTTAAAATATATGGTAAAAAGGGAAATGATGAATCACTTTTGGCGTTGTACTGTAGATTGTGCGACATAAATCATATGCTGAAAGATAATGAAATAGACTTTATCTTTGGGTCCCCATTTTTGCCAAATTTCCACATGTAGGAGAAGACTGACCTAAATAAAGTCAACTGAATTCGCAAGAAAATCCTAATATTTCATGTACATGCTTTTGTGTAACTTTTTTCTTACACTTTTTAAGGGGTAAATTTTATTCGAGGCATGATAGAATTTTCAAATACAAATGAAATATATGGGTAACTTTTATTCGTCACAGTCTTATAATTATAGCTTTGATAAATTAGCATCCTTTCAGTAGTTTTTGTGTCCGAGATAATTAGGCAATGACTTTTGTTTTTAGATAGAACCGAAATTAACTTTGCAAAAAGGCATCGTATCTGCCTTCAACAACTCTCTTTTATGTGAACTTTAAGAGGACGTGATTTTTTTTTACATTCCGAAATGAAATATATGGAGATAACGAACAGTATTCAAGCTCAAAAGTCCATTAAACAATACAAAACAGGAGCAGAGTAAACACGGACCTCCAAACAAAATATATCTTTTTCTAATATAGTATCGTCAACAGATACTAGAAATTCCATTAATCAAAAGACACCGTAAAAATTCAATAAACTGTATAAGTATCATTGTATAAAAAATCCACAAAACGTCTCAAATAAAACATGCAATTCTGCAACAAGGAATACGCAGTCCTCGAATCATGTTAACTGAATTTTCGGAAATGGAGAAATTTGGGGATCGACGCTTTCCAAGCAGGAGTATCTCGTAATTAGGGAATACCAAATTGGGAGCATCTCGTAATAAGCGTTTGTCACACATCCAACAGCGAATTAAGAAACCGCCGAGAGTGTGTTGGTTTAACAATAGTTATTTTATTTCTTAAGATGGTAAGGTGTAATGTGAAACCATTATCCATAAATATTTTCCCCCAGATTTTTTTTTTACTCTTAATAAATTTTATTGAAATTTTACATTTACACAACGTAAAAAAGGATGTGTATACGAACTAACTTTTTGCATTTGTTTCATGTTCAGCAAACTTTATGTCCGAATTGACTTTCGTGGTTAGCATACAAATTGACTCCTTATATACGAATCAGTTTTTGTATGAATTAACGTTAAGTCGGCGTAGTTTAATGAATATTCATAAGGCGAGAAATATTAAAACGGCAAATATCAGGAATTAAACTTTGCGCTCATCAACAAAATGTCATTGAAATAACTTGAGAACCATGTACATTTTATTTTCGAACATCGAAACGACCCCACTTTCATTATTTTGTCTCTGCAAAAATCGCCGCTAGGGTCCCCTTGATTTTACACTGTTGTTTATTCATAGCCCAGACCAGCAGCAATAGCCTGTGGCTATAAATAGCCACCGTCTAAAAAGGAAGTTGTAAGACTGTAAGGGGGAGGGGGGGGGGTGCATTGATGCTGTGTATTTAATTTAAATGTATGAAATTTGTATTTAATAAATATTTTGTGAATTGTCTTACATGTAATAATTGTTACTATGTATTATTATGCACTGAATCTATTCAACTGTGTAAATGGGGAAAATGTGGATATGTAAATGATGTACAATTGTATGTGTAAAATGTGACATTTTCTTATATGAGGGAGTCTGTGCATGTAAATATGTTTTATTCTTAATTATTTATCTCATTAGAATTATTTTAATTAATAATCTTGTTTTTCTTACCTGTCTGATGAACACAACAAAGGTTACAGAGGTGATTGGTAGAAATACGGGTATACGGGTGTCAAAACTCTCCGTTGAAGACCAGACTGCATGCCGCATTGTATATCCGCCATTTTTGATCTTTAAAAGGGGAGACTACTCCTGAAATCAAAGAAATTGTAGTCAAAATGAGAGTTACCCGTTCCTCTTTAAGTCTCACACATAGAAATAATTTCACTATATGTTACTATGTAGCTTTAATTAAATCAATTAATTAATTAGACTCTCAGCAGATAATTCATGAAAGAGGAAATAAAGATTAATGCTGAGACAAAACTTTGAGATCAGAAAAAACACGCCTTATGCGGCTTTTAAGAAAGAAAATTGAGTGTATACATACCTACCCTGAAATACATGTGGGTTTCACATGTTGACAAACAGCCTACACACCATCCAGGAAGTTGACAAACAGTCTACACACCATCCAGGAAGTTGACAAACAGCCTACACACCATCCAGGAAGTTGACAAACAGCCTACACACCATCCAGGAAGTTGCATCATGCGCATCTAAAAAAAGAGTTCCCTTTAATTCAGTGGCAGAATTCTGCTAAAGATATGATGTTCCTAGTACGTGAGTCCAAAATTAAAACTGTAGACCTAAAAAAAGGTTGCCGAAAATGAAAAAAGAAAAAGAAATTGTCTCTATATATATAGAACTACAATTGACTAAATTCATTTTGATTGGCTATTTCCTTGCATAAGACCTTTAACTATTTATTTATCAGATTATATAAAAAATTAACCCTCTAAGAATGGAATACATGTCATACACAATTACATGTAATACATGTTAATACATGCAAGGTCAAAATGATACATGCAGCTGAATATCATTTTAAAATTATACATCATGTTGAAGTTCTGTATGTCATGTCAGTAAGTCTAAGGGAAGTAACTCATATCTGCTGCTATGCTCTTTTAGCTGCGTTGATTGTTCTATGCAAATGAACCATTATGACTTTACCTAAGCTTGCTAAACAAAATTCCCACAGACTTCTACATTCTGGAAAAACAGCCAAGATGTGAAATGAAGTTGTCTCACTGCACCAGCATCATGCAGTGACCTGGCTGTGATGGACTCCTTGTGAGGGACCTGGCATCTAATGACAGATGCAGTTACCTGAGCAGAATGGGACTCCTCTGCGTGAATATTATTTGTTTGTATTAAGGCAGTACAATTATTATGAGGATGTAGAGACCAAATCCCTGGGTAGGAAAGATACACACTCTACACCATGGTCTTTAAGTTGGACTTAGTCACTGGGCAACCCCCTTTAGGTAATGGTAGGGTGAGGAAAATTCTTCCTTCTACTAACACTGCCCTTCTTTCTTGCAGTCCCTACAAAAAACATCAAATAAAATCATGCTCACAATAGAAACCCTTAATGAGGCTGAATGTCACCAGCTGGTAGATGTCAACACCCTTAGGGGAAGTGACTCCCCCACGACATCCCTGTACGGTGTGTTGGCATGAATAATAACCCTTGTACTCAGAGGTGGGTAAAACACCATTCCAGCCAGTGACACAGACTGTGTACTCATTTGCTGAGAATATCACAACCAAACATCAAATTAATAAAATGGTTACTGAAAATAAAGTTTGCTCTAAACATAGCCACTTACTGGATGAAGGCACTGCTGACAAGCACTGCAGTCCTGGGGTGTGTGGGGCAAATCTACCAGTGCAGCATACTACTGGGGATGAGTTCACCTGGGTTAGGGAGGGGATGGCAGAACTCCCTTGAAGAAAGGGAGGTAACCACTGATCTGGACAGCTCTGCTAGTCAAGCTGCAGATTTCTTCTATGAGGATGGTCTGCTGCAAAGTAAACCAATTCATTATTTTGACACTCAACATTTGTCAGAGTCCATCAGAAAGTCAACAAGAGGCTCATGGGCCTCATTGCTCACCTAGCCTCAGCTCAGGTGAGGTAATTAAAAAGACCAAAACTGTTAGAGGTCATGCCAAAAAGACCTAAGGCAGGAAAAAAAAACAAACTTGTGCATAACTTTGCCCTTGATAGATGTACAGCTGAGATAAATCAAGATCAGGCAGTACATGCTAGAGATGCAGATAAATTATTTTAAAACACAAGCTGTCTTTTTTCCATATGTTTGCAATAGTGAAGTGTTACATGGGAGCTCATGCATTACACAGAAAACACTCTCTGATGTGCAAAGGGTCAGGGGTTGAAATATATGGTAGTCCTAGTCATTTTAGCAGGCTAGTCATTTTAAGACTCAGGCTAGCCAGGGCTCTCATTTGTCTATAATTGGGGCCGTTCAAGGGCCCCACTCCCAATTCAAAAAAGGTACTTTTTTCCCAATTAATGTGTTAATTTTCCTAATAGTCATTTCTCCCAAAAATTAATAAAAGAAAATATAGCTGGAAATATAATAACTTAACTTGCTATTCATATTCCTCTGTTTTGTAAAACAAATTTAGTTGATAGCAAAGACAGGAAACCCAATATATATGATTTTAAAGTACATATAATGGTTATCCCAAAATTTCCCAAAAGGTCTTTATTTTCCCAATCTTTACAGCCTGGCCCCATTCCCAAAAAGTGGTGTGAGAGCCCTGCTAGCTAATTTAAATGTAATGATAGTCCATTGCACTAGCAGAACGGGAAAAAAATTTCTCGTCAGTTCACTTTCTCTTTTCTATGTAGACTGGTTTCTTTTGACTAAGAAATAGTTTAATTTGTTTCTGTCACCAAAATGTGTGAAACTTTAACTTGTTACATTTTCATTTTGCATAGAAAAATTGTCGAGCTAGTTAGTTTGAGGTTTGGGCTAGTAATTTTTTTACTAATTAGTAGCCCCTGGGCTAGTGGGATTTCCAGGAAAATTTCAACCCCTGAAAGGGTTCACTAAATAATAATTATGTTAGCAAGAGTTGATTTGAACTTCATTTCATTTGGATAAGTCAACATACATATACACTCAATAATCTGTATACACTTAAGATTCAGAAACAAATTGATGCTGCAACTTATATTAATCTGTTTCCTTGAAATAATTTTGAACAATAAATGTTTGTTTTTTGTTTAACATCTCCCTCTCGAATATTTTGTACTCAAATACAATGTAGAGACACCACCATTGCTGGTTGAGGGCTGAAAATTTAGACTTACATGTAGACTCAGCACTCAAGGCCATTGAGCAGTGAAGGGACTTTTTGTGTGCCAGCACCTACTGTGACACAGGACTTAAGTTTGTTGCATCCGGTCTCATCCCCATGAACAATAAATGTACGTTTGCCAATTTTGAATGACAAATAATTAAGTAAAATAAAATATTAAAGTAAAATGAAAAACAAAAGGCCCATGGGCCACAACGCTCACCTGAGTAACTCTGGCCTTGCCGTTTTCACCTGATCCCCCCCCCCCCTTGTAGTACTTATTGTGGCCCCGATCTATTTGAACAATTAGAATCTAGACTACCCCAGGATGCTTACAAGTAACTTTCAACCTTTCTGGCCCAGTGGTTCTTGGAAGAAGATTTTTAAAGATTTTTTTCTGCATATTTCAATGTAAAACTTGGATTCCCTATTGTGGCCCCACCCTACCCCTGGGGTCATGATTTGAACAATTTATGCCCTGTTCACATAGAGAATTTAATTCACAGTAAATTAATGCAAAGTAAAATGATGCGAATTAATCTAATGCGAATTAAATTGCGTTCACACGACAGCTAATGTGAAGTAAACTAATGCGAATTATAATTTTATTTCTACAACAAGGCTATTCAGTGAGGCTTTTATGATGTCATTTACAAATCATGTCATATTGTGCAGAGCAGGTACATACATTTGACATAATTTAATGATTAACATAATTTTCCTTTGTCTTCCACTCAAAAATAGCACAAGTACCCATATTTCACCATCGACATGTGGCCTGTGACTTAATTCTGCCTTACGCATGCTTCAAAATTTAATTCAAATTAGCTTCGCTTAGCTAATGCGAAGTAATTTAACGTGCAGTAAACTAATTCAAATTAAACTAATTCGCATTAAATTCTCCATGTGAACGCGGATCAAATTTAATTCGGAGTAAGTTACGTTTAATTAGAATTAAACTCTCCATGTGAACAGGGCATTAGAATCTACACTACCCCAGGATGCTTCCACATAAGTTTCAGCTTTTCTGGCCCAGTGGTTCTTGAGAAGAAGATTTTTAAAGATTTTTACTACATATTTCAATGTAAAACTTGGATTCCCTATTGTCGCACCGCCCTACCCCCGGGATCATGATTTGAACAATTTAGAATCTACACTATCTCAGGATGCTTCCACATAAGTTTCAGCTTTTCTGGCCCAGTGGTTCTTGAGAAGAAGATTTTTACTACATGTTTTAATGTAAAACTTGGATTCCCTATTGTGGCCCCACTCTACCCCCAGGGGTCACGGTTTGAACATTTTAGAATCTACACTACCCCAGGATGCTTCCACATAAGTTTCAGCTTTTCTGGCCCAGTGGTTCTTGAGAAGAAGATTTTAAAAAGATTTTTACTACATATTTCAATGTAAAACTTGGATTCCCTATTGTGGCCCCACCCTACCCCCTAGGGTCATGACTTGAACAATTTAGAATCTACACTACCTTAGGATGCTTCCACATAAGTTTCAGCCCTGGCCCTGTGGTTCTTGAGAAAATTTTTAATGACCCTACCCAATTTTTGTCTTTTCTTGATTATCTCCCCTTTGAAGGAAACTTGGCCCTTCATTTTAACAATTTACACTCCCCTTCATCCAAGGATGCTTTGTATCAAGTTTGGATAAAATTGGCCCAGTGGTTCTTGAGAAGAAGTTGAAAATGTGAAAAGTGTACAGACGGACGGACGGACGGACGATGGACAGCGGGTGATCAGAAAAACTCACTTGAGCTTTCAGCTCAGGTAAGCTAAAAACAAGAAGTCTGTGAGCGAATGCTCATTAGTAAAACCCCTGCTCTGATGTGAATATAATATACTAGGGCTGTGTATTGAGCGAAAAAAAATCGATACGATACAATATTTTATAATGTGATATCCGATATATTGGATTCTTTAACAAGTCTATCTAAAAAGTCTTATAAATTATTTAATGCATGAATTTAAAAAAAAAACTTATTGTTTTATAATCCATTTCAAAGTTTTTGTCTCACTGTCATTACAAATTACATTTCAAATTCAAACTTTTAATGACTGTGAAATCAACATGTTAAAATAAAGTTGTCTATGTATTTTGTAATATTTATCTAAGATGTGCTATCTGCTAAATGATTATATCATTATTGATCAATTTTAATTCAAAACAGTGAAAATATAACCTTTGGTGATTGAAATTCCCAACTTTTTCACAGATTTATCAGAAAATCTGCCTGTCCGATACGTAATGGAAGTTATTGTTTTGATACGATACATCCTTAAATATCGATATATATTGAAATACTGATACAGCCCTAGAATATACCCTCTCATGTTGACACTGAATTCATACAAAATGAATCCCACCATATGGCATGCCTAAACAAAGAGTGTGCTAAAATTTCAAGCATCTGCGCTGAGTAGTTGCTGAGAAAACTGTGACGGAAATTTGGTACGAACAGATGCACAGATAAACAGGAAGTTATCATCTGATTCAAACAACAAGAGGCCCAGGGGCCACAACGCTCCCCTGAGCACATTGGCTAGGCAAAAGCACAAATCAGTTCAGTACTGAAAATATTACAAAGAAGGGGGGGGGAAGGGGGGGGGGGCGGCTGGAATTTTACACTACTTGATGATGCTTCCATGTCAATATAACAAATGGCTTTGTTGTACTTGAGAAGATTTTTAACAAAATTTTTGCTATATATTCCTTTGTAAAAATTTGATCTCCCAGTGTGGCTCCTCCCTATCCCAGGGGTCATCATTTGAACAAACTTGAATCTACACTACCTGAGGATGCTTCTATATCAATATGACTGAACATAGCTTTTCTATTCTTGAGAAGAAATTTTTATGCCCCCGGATCAAAAGATTCCAGGGTATATTGTTTTTGTCCTGTCTGTCTGTTTGTCTGTTTATCTGTTTGTTTGTTTATCTGTTTGTCTGTTTATCTGTTTGTCTGTCTGTCTGTTGTCAACTTTAACCTTGCCCATAACTTTCGATTGGTTGGAGCTATGACTTTCATATTTCAAATGTGTATTCCTTGTGACAAGACCTTTCTTTGGGTACCATCATATTTGACCTTTTGACCTTGACCTTGGAGTTTGACCCACTTTTGCAAAATTTTATGAGACTTTAACCTTGGCCATAACTTCTGAACAGTTGGTGCTTGGGGTTTCAAACTTCAAATATGTATTCTTTGTGACAAGGCCTTCCTTTGGATACCAACAACCAACAACTTTGACCTTTTGACCTTGACCTTGGAGTTTGACCTACTTTTGAAAAACTTTAACCTTGGCCATAACTTTTGAACGGTTAGAGCTAAGGCTTTCATACTTCACATATGTATTCCTTGTGACAAGACCTTCCTCTGGATATCAACCTCTTTGACCCTTTGACCTTGACCTAGGAGTTTGACCTACTTTTGAAAAACTTTAACCTTGGCCATAACTTTTGAATGGTTGATGCTAGGGCTTCAATACTTCACATATGTAATTCTTGTGACAAGACCTTCGTTTGGATACCAACCACTTTGACCTTTTGACCTTGACCTAGGAGTTTGACCTACGTTTGAAAAACTTTAACCTTGGCCATAACTTCTGAATGGTTGATGCTAGGGCTTTCATACTTTACATATGTAATCCTTGTGACATCACCTTCCTTTGGATACCAACCACTCTGACCCTTTACCTTGACATAGGAGTTTGACCTACTTTCGATAAACTTTAACCTTGGCCATAACTTCTGAATGGTTGGTGCTAGGGCTTTCATACTTTACATATGTAATCCTTGTGACAAGACCTTCCTTTGGATACCAACAATTTTGACCTTGACCTTGATGTTTTACTTACTTTTAAAAAACTTTAACCTTCGCCATAACTTTTGAACAGTTGCAGCTAGGGCTTTCGAATTAAACATTTTTTATCTTTTGGCCTGGATTTTGACTTGCATTTGAGAAACTTTAACCTTCGCCATAAGCTGCCATACTGGGACATCTTGTTTTCTATATGTTCTTATGTAAAACTTTCAATCCAAGATTAAGGCCCCACCCTACCCCTGGGGGTCATCATTTGAACAAAATTGAATCTACACTACCTGAGGATGCTTCCATATCAAAATGATTAATCATGGCTTTCAGGGTTCGACACTAACGTTAGTCCGTTAGTCTCAGACTAATACATTTTCATTCGGACTAATAAAATATGTGGCTAATTAGTCCGAACGGACCAATGAAAATTTCTGAAAAACAATATGAATAAATTACTGATGTCCGATTCTCGACAACTTTTACTGGAAAATCCCGAGTGTATTTTTAGATTTCTAGCTTTTGGCAGGTAGTTACGCAATGCCGGGTCAATTCAGCTTAATTTTTCGACTGATCAATATGAAGTATAAGGTTTTAGCGATCATGATTTAGTATGACACTTTTAAGAAAGATGTTGGACGTTTTGGATGTTATGTAAAGATAAAAAAAAAAATGAGATCGGGAATACGATCGTACTTGCTGATTGCGAGATTTCAATGAATCTGTGGAATAATATATTTCACATAAATACTTTGTTTATATAAAAAAATAATACATATATTAATTGTCATGTTATATTAATGTTAAAAAACATTGATTTTCTTCTTTTTTTTTTTTTTTTGGACGGACTTATAAAATCGCGTGCGGGCTAGTAAAGGAATGAAGCACTAGTCCGGCTGGACTAAAGCCTTAAAAAGTTAGTGTCTTACCCTGGCTTTGCAGTTCTCCAGAAGAAGATATTTTTGTACATATTTCTATTTAAGACTATGATCCTCCACTGTGGCCCCACCCTACATCTGGGGGTCATGATTGAACAAAATAGAATCTACACTACCTGAGGATGCTTCCATATCAATATGACCAATCAGGGCTTTGCTGTTCCTGAGAAGAAGATTTTTAAAAAATTTTCCTACGTAAAACTTTGATTATCCATTGTGGCCCTGCCCTACCCCCAGGGGTCATGATTTGAACAAACTTGAATCTACACTACCTGAAGATGTTTCCACATGAGTTTCAGGGTTAGGGTTAGGGTTCCTGGCCCTGTGGTTCTTGAGAAGAAGATTTTTAAAAGATGCTATTGATTTTTCACTTATTCGTAATTATCTCCCCTTTGAAGAGGGCGTGGCCCTTCATTTGAACAAACTTGAACCCCCTTTACCCAAGGATGCTTTGTGGCAAGTTTGGTTGAAATTGGCCCAGTGGTTCTGGAGAAGAAGTCCAAAATGTGAAAAGTTTACAGACAGGCGGAGTTTCAGGGTTAGGGTTAGGGTTCCTGGCCCTGTGGTTCTTGAGAAGAAGATTTTTAAAAGATGCTATTGATTTTTCACTTATTCATAATTATCTCCCCTTTGAAGAGGGCGTGGCCCTTCATTTGAACAAACTTGAACCCCCTTTACCCAAGGATGCTTTGTGGCAAGTTTGGTTGAAATTGGCCCAGTGGTTCTGGAGAAGAAGTCCAAAATGTGAAAAGTTTACAGACAGGCGGAGTTTCAGGGTTAGGGTTAGGGTTCCTGGCCCTGTGGTTCTTGAGAAGAAGATTTTTAAAAGATGCTATTGATTTTTCACTTATTCATAATTATCTCCCCTTTGAAGAGGGCGTGGCCCTTCATTTGAACAAACTTGAACCCCCTTTACCCAAGGATGCTTTGTGGCAAGTTTGGTTGAAATTGGCCCAGTGGTTCTGGAGAAGAAGTCCAAAATGTGAAAAGTTTACAGACAGGCGGACAGACAGACAGACAGACGGACTACAGACAAAATGTGATCAGAAAAGCTCACTTGAGCTTCCAGCTCAGATGAGCTAAAAATGAATCCCACCATATGACATGCCTAACAAAGGATGTGCTAAAATTTCAATCATCTGCACTGAGTAGTTGCTGAAAAAACTGTGTCAGAAATTTTGTACAGACAGATGCACAGATTAACAGAAACATGACATCGGATTCAAACAAAAATGAATCCCACCATATGGCATGCCTAAATTAAGAGTGCGCTAAAATTTCAAGCATTTGTGATGAGTATAGTTGCTGAGAAAGTTGCCTCGAAAATTTGTTTTTTTCCATATATGTCCCTTTGTAAAAATTTGATTCCCAATTGTGGCTCCTTCCTATGCCCGGGGCCATAATTTAAACAAACTTGAATCTACACTACCTGAGGATGCTTCCATATTAATATGACTAACCTTGGACCTGCTGTTCTTGAGCAGAAGATTTTTTCCAAATTATTCCTACGCAAAACTTTGATCCCCCATTATGGCCCTACCCTACCCCTACCCTTGGGGGTCATCATTTGAACAAACAAACCTTAATCTACATTAAATAAGGATGCTTCAATATCAATATGACTACGGCTTTGCCATTCTTTACATGTAGCAGAAGATTTTTTAAAGATTTTTTCCTAATTGTTTTGTAAAAGTTTGATCCCCCATTCTGGTCCCACTCTACCCCAGGGGTCATTATTTGAACAAATGTGAATCTACACTACCTTGAATCTACACTACCTGAGAATGCTTCCATATTAATATGACTAACCATGGCTCTGCTGTTGTTGAGCAGAAGATTTATAAAGATTTTTTTCCTATTAACTCCTATACATGTAAAACTTTGATCCCTCAATGTGGCCCCACGGGTATTTGAATAAGCCTTAATCTACACTATGTAAAGAAGCTGTCATATAAGTTTCAATTTTTTGGGACCAGTGGTTCTTGAGAAGATTTTTAAATATTTCAAATTTTCACTATTTCTGAATTATCTCCCCTTGAAAGAGGCATGGCCCTTCATTTGAATAAATTAACGTGAATCCCCTTCATCAAAGGATGCTTTGTGGCTAGTTTGGTTGAAATTGGCCATGTGGTTCTGGAAGAAGTCGAAAATGTGAAAAGTTTACAGACGGACAGACAGATGGACTACAGACAAAATGTGATCAGAAAAGCTCACTTGAGCCTTCGGCTCAGGTGAGCTAAAAATTACTCTGATAAATCAATTGATTCTTCTCTGGATCATCCTGCTGATTAAATGTGCAAAAAATTTCACCTCTTAAAAGATGCAATTTAAAGAAATAGCAGATGCCAGCTCACATTTCCTTTGTTTTAGAATGAATTTGAATTTTAAAAAACCCATTCTTTTGATAACCATTAACAGTTCAGCCTATATACTCTCAAAGAGCACTATCTAATTACCCAAATGATTGAAATTTAAACCTAGAAAAGAAGCATTTGAATGAATTTCTAATATTTGTGAATAAAGAGAAGATGATGGAGATGATTAATCAAACAATACAACTTCATCAGTCTACCACATGTACCTCTGAACATCACTGTGCTGCACTCAACAAAAGTGAGAATTTCATTGAAATACACACTGCATGACTTCAACTCACCCAAGTATGCTCTATCCAAGTGATCCATCAAGAGGGTCCTGGTCACAAAGCATCAGCACCAAACATGGCCCTGGCATATGCCCTTTAGGGCACTTCATTAGGGGCAAAGACAGCTAAAGAATTCATGGGCTGCCTAGATGTTCATTCCACCTCCCACTAAGGCCTCTCTCCAGAAGCTCCTGTTAAAAATAAGCAAAAATATTATAAACCTAAACAAAGAATATATGCATCAAAATTAAGATACAGAAAGTGAAAGAAATCAACAAGACCCAAAGCAACCCTTCTAAAGATATCACTGACATCTCAATTCAGATGCCTCTTTTAACAGAAATAATGTTCCGCTGCAAGACCCAGGCTGGACAGAATGCCAGTCGAGCCCCTGCCTTAGTCGTTCAAATTTCCAATACTGACAGAAAATACATACTTGCCTTATAATGCTCTGCAAAACAAACTCTTCTAAACAGGCACATGGGTAAGAGGCAAGGGAATGGAAGTGGATTGTCCAGGTGGTCATCTGAGTGCATGCCCTGAATCTACCACGGGCAGCACTCTTTTCAGAGTATGAGATGCCAGGAAGGACATAATATATGGCACAGAGCTGGCATTACAAGATAATCCGGTATGTAACCACAGATGGCACAAGTTAAATTGATGCAAAGCATCAAATCAGTCACAAAAATATATCATTTTAGCATTTTAAAGAATTTTCGCAAAAAGGAATCCAAAGGAAAAATTCAAAATAAAAAAAATACATATACCATGCATGGTACATTTCTTTTGAATACTGTTCCATAATGCCTTACTTTTTCTATGCAATTTTTCATACTTTAATTTTCAGTGTGATCAAAAAAGTTAATAAATTCATGGATATAAAAATAGGATATAGTATCATCATGAAATCATTGGACTCAAATACAAATGTCTAAAATGTCTGAACATGCTGAATGCTGACCAAAAAAAGAACCTACAAACTTCACGTGCTGATGTCATGGATTTTTGTCCTGTGCAACTGTAATTAATGTTCACTTCTAAAAACTTTTACAATTTATTAGTTATGCAGTTTAATTCATATCCGTAAACTAAATACATTTTGTTTCTATATCTTATACACGCCCATCTTGGGGAGCAGTTCATGCAGCTACTTTTTATAAAATCACGAATATCTGATTAGAAATGAAACTAACTTAAAACCTAAAAACAACCATTAAGATACAGTATAAAGCGAATTTTTAAAAGTTTTATTCAGACTTTTATGTTTGTTATCAATAAAGAATTATTTCATCGAGGCAATGAAAAAATAACGCCTCAATTCCCCATGTGCACATTCTAACACAACTACAAATAGATCGGCCGCTCCTGCGGCCGATAATAACTTTATAATAATGTGATAAATTTACCAAGCATATGTAGCTCAAGGGGACAGGGTGGGTAGGGAGGTGGGTGCCCGAGACAGGTGTCCCCCGATGCAGGCCTTATGCCGCTGATTGTTGATGGTTCTGTAACAACACTGTGTGTTGTGGCATAAGTGAGAAGCAACAATAAATGCTGCATCATCATCATCAAGCATCCAATTCATGGTAACGATGATGTAACATGACACTGAGCCTATATATTATGTAGATACACATGTATCCTCTGCTTGTAGCACACAATCACGTGACAACACCATACTTGTTGTTGCTGCTCTAGCCCCCGTTCAAATACGTCACTGACCATTACAATTGCACCTTATCCGTGACGTGTTATCAGGGGCGTAGCTTCCATTGTGGCAATGAGGCAACTGCCTCACTAGATTTTTCAGCACAACCCCGGCCCTTTCCATAATTTAATTTTAGTTTGTTTTTTCTTTAGGTTCCTCTATTAAATACTTTTGAATATATAGTATTATATGCACGATGAAGTCTTCAATAACGAAACCGAAAAAATTTGATATGAAATTTCAGTCCAGGACAGGTACGAATTTTGCATTCTAAAACCCCAAAATTCATTTTCCATCAGGGGGCTTCACCCCCTGAACCCCTACCCCACCCAACCAGGGTTCCGCCCTGAACTTGCTGGGAGCCTGAGGCAACATCCAGACCACTAGCTACAATAGTTTTGCCTCACAAGAATTTTAAGTCAAGCTACGCCCCTGGTTATTCCTAATAAAAGAAAAAAAATGTTCAAAAAGTGAAAGTAAGCAGACAGATCAAGGCGCAATCGGAACTTCTCCGGCCTTTCCAATACACTTGCAAGACCTCACGACCTAATGTCACAGATCAAATTTGCATATAAGAGGTCAAACAGTAAGCAATCAGGATATGAAGTCTTCGATTTTTAAGTGACTTATTTACAATTTCCAATGAGTTAAAATTTTGGGTTGAGACCCAATGATTAAAACTCTTTATTTTAAGATTTCATGCTACATTCAAGAATTCTTGAGTCGGAATTGGCAATGTTAAAGAAGGGAAATCCTACTCTGAGAAAGAAAAAGAGGGGGAAACTTGGCTTTAGTGTGAAATTTCCCCGGGGGTATACTAATCTAGAGTACAGATTCCGGGGGGAAAAGCTGACTATGGGGAAAATCCTACTCTACAACACCGGAACACCTCGAAAAAATAAAGTAAGAAATCTGAATACTTAGGAAAAAAAAACAAACGAGTTAAATGTAAATGTCAAATTACCCGCCGTTTCATTCTTAACGCCATGCACTTTTTTGTTCGTGTTTTCATGAAGTGAATGGTTGAGTGGATAGTTTGATATGTCGAAGAGGTCTCTGTGTCTGGCTATGTCTCCTTCTAAATCTGGAATTTCTATTTCGTTTTTTTTTGTTTTGTTTTTTTTTTTGTTTTGTTTGTTTTTTGCTTGTCAAGAAATTTTTGGGTAAGAATTTTTTTGACTGGGGTGGACCCCCCCCCCCCCCTCTGGAAAAAATTCCTGGATCCCCTCCTGGTATATCAAACTTGTCCGTGAATGATAACCGAATCTGATCTCCGTACATTCTTTTCATGTAGTTGTAATGGAAATTAGACATGAAAAAGACATGACTAGCTTAGACAAATCCAGTATGGTCTGTCCATTGTAGACGGGTTTGTTCAAGAAAAGCTTAACTTTTTTGTTTTTAACTCCCACTAGATTATCATTGAATATTATAAAACGATCGAAGGATGGTTTGGCACATAATTTCTTCAGTTTTCTTTCTGCATCTTGATATCTACACGATTTCTTAACTTCTACATAGTTTTACCAAATACGGCATTGTTCATTAATTTGAAGAAATATTTTTCAAAGTCGTTTTTGGTATTTCTTCTTTTGCTGGAATTGAAATCGATGTAGGTTTTCAGCCAGGGTTCTTGGCGATACTCTGAAATTTGGTGTACTTCAGTAACTTTCTTCCCTAATGATAAATAAAGTTGCAAGTTTCGATAATGTAGGACGTAATGTTTCTTATTTTCTAAAGTGGGAATTAATTTAGATGTCTTTCCATGTCCTCGCATTGTGAGCCCGTCTCTGGCGTGTAGTTCCTCCCACGGGAAAGTTCCTCGTCTTGTACGAGTTTGTGTTCAGGGGCCAGAGGGTAACAGTTGTGATAATACTGCAAGTCGGATGGATACTCTAAATGTCAACCTCTGAAGTATATCCTATCCGACTGTCTGTAAAGACTTGTGTGACATCAGAATGACCCCTTTCACTCTCATCCAACCAGCGCATAAAGCCGATGGGGAGGAGAAACGCATGACACCCCCGTACAAATTACTGGCGTCCAAGTAAATGAGAAATTTGATAGGTTTGGAAGGGTCATAATTTTCATTCAAAATCTGAATGATTAGCCTCGCTAAATTTTTTGCTAATCATGGACACTCCACCGCGTAGCCCTAGTTCAAAATAAATTATACCTGAGAGGATCTGTAATAAGATCTAGTGAAATCCCTGTCATTTTCAAAGCAGCATCCCAAGCAAGTCCTGGGGATGTAACATAATGGCAGGCATCAAGCTTGTAATATAATCTAAGGTAATGTCTCGGAGATGTCGGCTAATAAGAGAACGTCAGTGAGCACATATAATACGCTCCTTTTTAAGACGATTGTAAAACGCTTCTTTGGGTGGTAAATTCTTTTCCTAAAATCGATCATAATTGTCGATGTAATCGTAACAGTACACGTTTTTTTTTTTTCGCGCAGAGTCTCTTCACCTTTAAATTTTGAAATGTGAAAGTCCTTCACAGGTTTAAATTCTTGACGAAGTCGTTCCCAAAGAGCTGGTCATAAACTGGAATGAATCAATGAAACGTAAATCTCCAATAAAAAAGCTCACGTAACGCTCCATGTATTGGGCGATAACTTTAATTTCTTATCTCTAAGTTCTTCCTATCCCCTGACAGAGAAGATGCCCATCAAACCCTCGCGAGTTAAGTTGTGAAAAATAACGGGAATAAAGTTTGGTTCTTGAAAATTGAAATTACAAGAGTTGCAGGCTGCAACTCGAAAATTTCTATATTCTGGAGAATCTTGGCCCTCGATCCCAATATGGTAATGATAGCGTACTTTTTTGGTTTTGTCATTGAACGACTTTTCGCAGATGTGGAAATGGCCTACGTTACGAAATATTTTTTTTGTTTCTTTATTCATGAGAGGGGGTTCATCAACTGAAAGGACTGTCATCTATTTTGTATTCTTCCTCTCGTAATAAGCTATCTAAGGGTCGGTACACATTGAAACGCTTGCATTATAAGTCATGAAACTTAAAGTTCTAGCCTTACTGTTTGTATACCCTTAATACACGTTTTTTCAAGTCTTACAAGTATGACTTACGTATAGAGCACTGCTCTATTTCTTAATACAAGACTTAGCCAATGACGACAGCGGCGACAAAAATAGTTTTTACTGTATTTGTTCTTACATCGCTTCGTTGATCCCAACATTTGGTTTTAAATCTTTGATTAAGGACATACCTACTGATAATTTTTCAAGATATTCTTAATTTCAGATTATAGTGCCATCAGATGTTCATAGACAAAAAATCAGCATGCATTACCAGGGGTTTTAAAAAGATATCAATTGATGAAAATTCTTGTATAATTCAAAGAAAAAATATACGAAAATTACTAAACATATATTCTAGATGTTTTGTTTATCCAAACTTGTTTAAGAAGAAGAGTACAACAGAATATATATTGACATTAAAATGTAGCACATAGTTTCTTTAAATAATGGAACTCTTCAACTCCAGGGAAAAAAGACAATAAAGTTCAAACTACGTTGCGTATGTTCTTAAACAGAAGTGGATATTTCCGTCTTCTTGCAAGTGAAGTAGATCTACGTTTCAGTGGCTTGATCTAACTAAGAAATGTATAAGAGGAAAAATTCCTTCTCAAAACACTGAAATTTTAGTTTGTTCCTCAAACTTTTTGAAAAGACCCATTTCTCTTTTATAGCATTTACGAGAAACTTTAATATTTTGGTAGATGTAAGGGTCGTTAAGTGACTTAAAGCATCGCATTTTTCTTTGGAAAATATGTATTTCTTCCAATGCAACGAAAAAGAAGATGGGCGAATTATGTGATCGAAATGCCTTAGTATGGTGTGACAAATACGTAGGTGAAAAATTAAATCTCAATTTTAACAAATTTTTCTTTGATATTTTATATATCATTTAAGTGTACTTAATGTATAATCTCAACAATTTGCAAAAATCTCAAAATGATTGAAATTATTTGTGTATAAAATAGCGTACACACAACAAACATTGCAGAAAGGATCATTTTCTCATATTATAATATGAGAAGGTTTTCGCTCTATTTTTTTTTTTTTTTTTGAAAGTTTATCGGTAGAAATATGCGTTAAAAGATACTTTTTTGTTTGGCAAAAACATGGAGCAAAGACCCTCTATACCATAAAAATATACTTTTATGACACACCATTCGTATACCGGTATTTCCGAGAAATACTTGGTGACCATTTAATCGAGGGTCATATCAGACACATGTTTTAAATGCCACTATTCATTATGAATTGTATAGCGTGTTAGTGTCAAAGGAATGTGATACACGGGATTTTTATTGCTTAGAGTTCGATCCCCAAGAATACCACATTATTTTTCAAATAAAAGAATATTTTTTCTCAAGAAAGTGTTTCTCGTGAATTCATAGTCCGAATCAGATCATTATTTACACACTGAATTGTCGACAGATTTTTCCGTTGTTTCCCGATCATGACAAGGAGCACATGGCGGGTGTAACCGGTCGGCAGGGGATGCTCACTCCTCCATGGCACCTGATCCCACCTCTGATATTTTGGAGGTCCGTGTTTGCTCTGCTCCTATTTTGTATTGTTTAATGGACCTTTGAGCTTGAATACTGTTCGTTATCTCCATATATTTCATCATAAGTTTAAGGGTCAATCTTTTAAATGATATACACATTGATGTTATTCCCCATAATTATTTTATAAATTTGGTTTCGTAAACCAATTAAATCTATTTATAGTAACAGGTACTTCCATTCAAGTTAAACATGGGAAGGTGAAATACTGAGAAAGGGCACTATACCTCTTTAATTGCTTGAGTCAGTAATCAACATCGAATGCCTAGGGGCCTTTGGTTGGGCCTAAATAGGAGAAAGGCTTACTAGCTATAGAATTATCATAGTTTTAATTCGCAATAAATTTCCTCTCAGTGTGATATATATATATATATATATATATATATATATATATATATATATATATATATATATATATATATATATATATATATATATATATATATATATATATATATATATATATAAGCTTGCACAAGGTCCTGGAATTGTACCCCAATTTTTGGAAAGAAAACTTCTAAAAGTAGCAATTTTTCAATTACAAATTCATGGAAAAAGTTATATATTTTAAATTAATTAATTTGCAAACATTCCCAAGTTGTAAAGATTCAACTTTTTAGCTCAAATGAGCTTAAAGCTCAAGTGAGCTTTTTCTGATCACCCGTCGTTCGTCCGTCCGTCTTTAAACTTTTCACATTTTTATCTTCTCGAGAATTCTTTGGCCAATTTTAATCAATTTTGGTGCCTAGCACGCCTGGGTAAAGGAGATAAGAAATAAATCTTAAAATAAAGAGTCAAGCCCCCTTCGAAGGGGAGATAATCAAGAAAAGACAAAAATAGGGTGGGGTCATTAAAAAGTCTTCTCAAAAACCACTGGGCAGGAAAAACTGAATCTTATGTGGAAGCTACCTGAGGTAATGTAGATTCTAATAAATTGTTTACATCATGGCTCCCGGGAGTAAGGTGGGCCACAATAGTGAATCAAATTTTTGCATCGAAATATATAGGAAAAATCCTCTTCACAAGAAGCTTCCTGAGGTAGCGTAAATTCTAAATTGTTTACATCATGACCCCCGGGGGTAGGGTGGGGTCACAATAGGGAATCAAAGTTTTACATTGAAATACATGGGAAAATCTTTAAAAATCTTCCTCCCAGGAACCACTGGACCAGAAAAGGTGAAACTTAGGTAGAAACTCCCTTATGTAGTGTAGATTCTAAATTATTCACATCATGACTCCTGGAAGAAAGGTGGGACTCAAATTTATACACTGAAAAATGAAGGAAAAACCTTTGAAAATATTTTTTCTAAGAACTACTGGACCAGAGAAGCTGAAATGAAAAAGTTGAAGACAACGAACAGTGTGTATAAACAATACAAATATGTGAAGAGGGCATAAAACACGACCCCTGGAAAATAAACTCAGACTTCATATGGCATTATACGTATGTTGGTTTTTTTTTATTAATTACTTCGGTATTGTGCGCTTTTTAGCAATTCAGAAAAAAATCAGGTTTATATAACACCATCCTCCTTAAAAAATGAGAGCCCAGACGAGAGATATCATTTTGTTTTATGTCTTTTTTAAAAAAAATTATTGATTTATTCTTTTTTTTTTTAAGCTTTATTATTTATTTTTTATTTTTTTGGTCACTTTAATTGTGCCTTTTTATGATCTTTAATTAAAAAATCTCAGCCAAAAACTCAAATTCTCCCAATACTAGAGGCTTTTATGCCCCCCCCCCCCCCCCAAAAAAAAAAGGTTGTACATTATTCAAATCATATTGTTTGCTTGTATGTTTTTTTCATAAGTTTTAATGCGCTAATTAATGATGGATAATTGAACACTTTCAGAGGAAACTCGGATTTTTATATCACACGACCCCCGCCATTTCCCAAAGAGAGAGAGAGAGAGATAAAGAGAGAATGGCCAATCAATGTATTTTTCATATATAAATTAAGTCAAGCTGTTCGTCTAAAATAATAGTACTTTTTCAATGATAATTATTATGTTCCGGAATTTATTTCTTGTTTGGAGGAGCAGGTTCGATTGTATCTTTCTATTGTCCTCACACAAATGGCTCGAAGAACTTTATAAAGAAATCATCCTCTCCAGCCACCACTACACTTAACACAGGAACCAGGTCAATAAGATTTTGCTGAAGAAACACTGCATTAAGTAAATAATACATGTACATATCATTTTAAAAGGACCCCCCCCCCCCTTATCTGCTGAAAATGTGACTTTCTTAGACATAGCCTTCCCCTTGCAGTGGAAAGCAAGCTCACAGAGCAATCATCTTCACTCCGTCCTTACAGTTTCCTTATTAAAGCAATTCCAGAATCCACTAACTTTTATCATAGTGCAGGACTTGTATAAGAAGGAAAGTTTTTGACCGTCAGTCAGTCATTATATTCTCCATGATAAATAAGTGTACCTGTACTTAGGAAAAGAAGGAGTCATTTTTTGAATTAAAAAAAAAAACAGTGTGTTTACTCCTGCTTGGTTATAAATGACAATTTTGCTTAAATGAAGACATAATTAAAACCTGGCCTATATTTGTTTCCGCTATGCAGATAATAGTGCATTATACCAGAAGTGAATTTTGAGGGTCCATAAGCAATCAGCAGAATGGAGATTTTTGCAGAGGATAAAGTTGTACATGATCAAACGTAAAATTTAGTGATCGGTCATGGAGGGGGGGGGGGGGGTCTGCTACTTTCTTCGTAAAGCATGCATTTAGTACACTCCTCCTAGCTCCCGGTGTGACACAAGTTTTTTTTTTATATTTATAAGAGAAATGACATCTGCAGCATTGTCACCACTATGCTTTTAAATAGATTTGGTCTATGCTAAGGAGTTTTCCGTGGAATCCATCGTCGGAAACCATGGCCAAAATGTACGATCCTTTCACATTCTGGAGAGAGCTACATGTATATATATGCAGACCGTGGCATGAGACGATGCGTGCAAAAAAGCAGCATTAAAACAATCCCTTTCGCCCCCGCACAGTTTTCCCCTGGAGTCAAATCTTTGTGTATTCGTTAAAGTCTATTTTATTACTTTAAAGAGGATACGAGAGAGAGAGAGAGAGTTACATGTACCGAGTACCAAACATGACCAAATAACTGAATTAACCTTTGTACTGCAAAATACAGAAGGTCAACTTGGCATACTTGGTGCGGAATTGAAAGCGCGTAAGAATAGTCCTGTGCATAATCCTGTTGTACAAACAACCTTGAATGTTGTTCATCTCACTGCATGTCTGCTTCCTAAGGAGAGAAATAACCCGAAAACAAGCCAACTAACTCCTTAGAAGTTTCTAATCAAATTGTACAATTGTCGTTTTTTTAGCCGCATGCTAAATGTTACATCAGTTTTAAGTGTTATTCGAATCATCCGCATTCAAGAAAATTCGTTTTATTTCTACGACCTCATCAGAGTTATATAGTTGCTTTTTACCCCCATGCGACCAAAGCCATATACGTGTATTATTATATCTCCATAAAGAGGGTGTTGCAGTTCTTTTGTTATTTTCCCTAAAGTTGTAGCAATTTAAAAGAAAAATTTCAAGTAACAGAAAACGGTCTTAAATTTTTTTTCAGATACAACGGTACATGTATATACAGCACAATGTAGAACAATATTTAGAAACTGCATATCGACTACCGATTTGCCATTAAATGAAGTGTAAATTAGCCACTTAGCAAAATAAGTCAAGTTTTCTGTTTTTCAAATATATAGGGAATCCCCATTGTTCTGAAAAATTGCCTCCTTGAAACAGAATGAATTTGAATACGCACAAAAAGACAGGGTTTTTCTTCAAAACTGCCATTTCCGATTTTTTTTTTTTTCAAAGACGCATATTTTTGAAAATCACAAAAATCGAATAAAAATTATTATCCATCGGAAATGGAAAATGTGCACATAAAATAGCACATGATATTTCAGTGCTGGAGCTGGTCTAGTGGTAAAGCGTGTGAGCTCTTTGCACAGCTTCTTTTACCTGGGAATGGGTTCGAATCCTGGAATGGCTGGTATATACATATTTTTTTTCTCTTAAATAATGGAAGTACAATGTAACATCTCTCTTGAGAGAGAAAGAGAGAGGGAGATATGTCGTAAAGTTGATGAGTAATATTTTTTGCATGGAGAATTAAATTGTTTTCCTTGATATTGTGATCTAAATCAATAAGACATACATTTAGTGACAATGTCTTAAAAAATAAAGTACTATCATTTGAAATAATTTAATTTTTTCATACTCGTTTCGTTTCATTATTGTTCTGTTAATTAGATGCTCAGATTTGACTTGAAACAACTAAATTGAAATGACTAAATGGAATTTTTTGGATATTGCAACAACAGCGTGATTATTGGACACATTTTTATATACATATTAAAAAATATTAACGCATGCTGTCTACAGCACATCTTTCAAAATATGCGAGATGCACTTTCCATTAATCGTGCATTTTATCGTTCTAATTTTTCTCGTGCAATATGGCGACAGTGACCATAGAAGTGAAAAAAGTTTACTATCAGGTCGCCAGTCTATAGGATAGGATAATTTTTATTTAAAGTCGGATAAATCAACAAGATAGGAAAAACTTTGCATGAAATAAACGTAAAACGTGAAATGCTTTATTATAACAAGCTGGACATACCCGCCGTATAAAGTCATCTACATGTGCGAAGCATTATCTATATTTAGAGATAACTTCATGCGTCGTGGGTATTTAAATGTCCTTCTCGATATAGGGAATAATTACGAGTTTCTGCAACACCCTCTTTAGGATAAAACACAATTTAGGGTCTAAATGATTTCAATTTCATCATTATGATAATTTATTATCTTTTCCCAAAGAGGTTGTGTTTGTCTTTGATTAACTGATCGAAGGATTCCATTCCCAAACGTATTAAACCCAGAAAATTTGTTGACAAGCAAAACAAAAAAAAGTTATAATTCCATTTCCCAAATGTGAAAAACACCTATTTTGTGGTGGTGATGGTGGGTCCATGTTTTTAGGGGGGGGGGGGGTCCAAAGTCATTTTTTTATTTGCTTCAGTATACAGTATATACTTTTAATGGCTCTGCAAATTCAAGAGGGAGGTCCGGACCCCTCCCCCTTCTAGATCCGCGCATGAGGAAGTAGTGAGTACTGAACGCTTCCTGTTGCCATTTACCAATTAACAATTATAATGCAGGTTACGTCCCTTCAACAGCGGTACAAGTTAATATTCGTATATAAATATAGCCCTTTCCGACCAAGCATGAAGTGCAAGGTCGATATGCTTCTCAGTGAAGTCGATATATCTATGGATTGACCGAATGAAAGGGCTACATCTGTTACATGACTTTTTACGATTGACAAAACAGAATTTGAAACTATAGGAACAAGCCACAAGTTTTCTCTCGTCTCTTTTTTAACACACAGAGACCAAAGATCATAATAATAAGCTGGGCCGGGTTTCACAAAACTATCGTAAGATTTGTTCTAAGATAGATCTTACGATCATCTTAAGATGTGACTTATGACGATCAGAAGATATGCCCCTGCCGTTTCACAAAACTATCTTAAATATAAAAAATCTTAAGACAAGTCGTAAGACAAATCTTTCGCTTCGATATTTAAATTAAAAAAAAAACATGTTTGCTCAAAGTTTAGTGGTATTTCTTTAATTTCCTTTTAAGTATTGAAATAATGGTGTGTCTCAAATATTTCTTCTGCAGTTATAGTAATACTCTCGGAAAAACGACATTTTATTGCATCAACTTCATTGTATTTGGGGGGGGGGGGGCAGAATAGCTAAATTTGAATAAATTTCGGTACAACAAATTTATTGAATGAAATTTGCTTAAATGTCTTTTTGCTCAGAAAATAGTAGTTGCTAACAAAATGTTTTTGTTACTACATGTACTTTTAATTAAATCCATGCAATATTGCATTTTGTGCCTATGCAAATAATGAATGACTTTCCACTATATTCAGCTGAAACACCAAATCGAGTTCAAAGTCCCCAGGTTCGTTCATAAAAATCTATGAAGGTATCTCTGAAACGGATAGATAATTGAAGGAAAATAAACAAGCCTCTAAAAAATTTTAAAAAGTCTTTGAAAAGGCAAAAATTTAAACCTATAAGTGTGGCACCAGGTGGATTCGAACCCCCGACTTTAAAAAAATAATATCTACGATATAATAGTCAGCGCATATATCAACTGAGCTATTCTGACTATAAGATTAACTCGTATAAATTTGAAACAGATTGTAAAAATCAGGTTTCCTTATTTTGTGTAGGTTTTTTGTGAATTTTGACCCTAGGACAGGGGTGCCCCTAAAAAAATCCTATCTTAAATTATTCCTTACATCCCAACCTATCAAAATGTCACAATTTTCTTTAGGGGCAGGCCTGCCCCGAAGGACTTCTAGGCCAAAATTCATGCAAAAATCAACGCTTTAACGGACAAAATGGTGTTTCGGCCAACTTTGGAGGTTTATTGTAAAGTTGTAAATAATAAATTTTAGTTGTAAAATACAAATTTGAAAAATTTAGACATATATACGATAGAAAACAACAAATAAAGATTGATTTTTAAATGTCACTTTTTCCGGGAAATTGTTCTCTCCTATAGGTCAATTCTTTTGTAATAGTGAATACATCCTTTATCTCATTTTTAAAAGAACACGTTGTATATGGGCAGGCAACACTAAAGTAATTTGCTGATTATTCTTACTATTTATACCATAAGTGAACTACTCCAATCATAAACAACCTAGTAAATGGGGCATCCCTTCTTGATTTAGTCTGTATTCCACCTTTTCTTTCAATATTACATTTATTAATAATGTACGTTACAAGGTTAGGTTTTTTAAAAAGCTTAGAAAGTACTACCAGTAGCATATTATTTCATGCTTTGTGATGAACAAGGATAGTGAGTGACAAGAGTGTAGGTCAGTACCCATAGAGGAATGGGCTAAACTCCCGTAAGGTTCTAAGCAAAGAATCGGCAAAATAAAGAAGACATCATGATCTCTTCTAGTTTTCATTTCATATAAAAGCACGTTATTATAATTATGAGAAAGGTCCTGAAATCGATTGAAAAGAAAAACTAAACAATTTTAAAACTGTACATAAAGATGTATTTTAAACTCATTTATAACACATGTACATGTATATGGTAAGTCCATCAGCGCGTGAGTTTCGTCCGGTGGGGGGTGGGGGTGGGGGGTGGGGGTGTTATTAGTATCTTGTTTTGCTCTAGCTATAATGTGTACAGTCCAACTACTTTGAATTCTAGAGCAGCATTGAAGCATTTTTGTCTCAAACACTTCAAGACAAGGCAGTTAAAACTGTTCATAATTTACTTCGTCGTCGAGAACGACGGAAAACAGACCAGTCTATAAAAAGAGGCCGTCTCATCAATCTATCACTGACCAGAGAGTGTGCATGAAGAAGCGCGCCCTCTAGTAAGAGAGTACATGTAATATGAATTTCTTTACAACGAATCATCTAACTATTTTTCCCAAAATTATAATCTACTCTAGCGCACTTAGACTTTCATCCCAGCCCGTGGGCTAACTAATAAATGATTACATAGTGGCATGTCTTAGATATTCGTTAATCTGTAGTATTTGGTTATGAGATTTTCAAGAGAAAGTCAACTGTACATCTTGTGTAATGAAGTATCGCAACTATGTCGCTTCCTGCTGACGGACCTCTAGCATTTCTCTTGCTTATACGTTCCATAGATATTGATTGATTGGTCAGGCAAGCTTTTTGAAAAGCTATTACTTGTAATTGCATTTAACTATACCCTATAGGTGTTTATTGCAGCCCGGAGGACCGGGCTGCTCTATACATATAAGTTTAAGTGTTGGTATATGGGGATTGAGGTGGGAGAAGTTATTCAGAATTAAAGGTTTTCTAAACATAAAAAAAGATTGTTAATCAGAATGTTCTTTCCCTTTATAAATTACGAGATACAAAATATATTTACTTCCATAAAGTGAATCTGTAAAAATATATATGTTTTTCATATTTAATATATAAAGTTGCTTATCATTTACTATCGAAAAAACGACAGGTCCCTTTTTTTAGAACATCGAATTTTACTTATCGCATAAAAACGTAAAAACGTACTTTACACAGTTCGTGTTTTATAATCTTAAAGTGAAAGACATTTTTGAAAATAGGTGATACATGTGTCTGGTTTCAAATTATATTTTATGTAGCCAACATTTACTTGAGGAATTGATAAAGTTTAAAAGGGTATCGTTTCTGTTCGATTTTCATCCGACTATAAGTTTTCAAAATATTCTCTACTATCGTCTCCATCATTTAGACGCATGCCTTTTTCACACATATCGAAGCGGTTTGATGATCAAGACTCATTTCCATTGTTTACTTTATTTATTTCCCGGGCGACAATTGATGGTTACATCAATGTTTTCTTGTTATTTATGTGAAGCGTTACTAAATTTTACATGAAGTAATTAAGATAAGCGGACTGATATATTAAATTTGACAAAGTATGTCAAACTAAATGTAACATTTTCCAATACGCGTGATTTTGTTAAGTATGCCTAGAGCTCTGTGGTCAGTTGACCAAATCGTAGACATTTAAACTATAAATGTTTCGTACGCCTTATTCCCGCAGATCACAGGCCAAACACAGCTATCTTCTTTTGTCGTGTAATAATGAAAAAAATTAAAGATATATTCCAGAAAATTCAGAGTGGAAATGTGAGAGCAAAACCAACTCACCAGTATTGTCAGTCTGTGCTCGGTGATGTGTGCAGAGTTCAACAAATTGAAAACACCCGGTGAAACGTAAACATTAACAATAACAGAGCCCTTGCCCTGTTTACAAAATAGTTTACGTTCTACCGGGTGTGTTCAATTTGTTAAACTCTGCAGAGATCACTTCAAATCTCTATCTTTGCCCCTTTAAGATGTCTCTGGTTTCAGTTGGTTCAAATACACAAATCTATATTTCTTACTGCTCACTCAGTAGTTCTCCATATATATACATGTATCCCATATAAATTCTATAATTTTCACTGACCTTGTTCGAGATAATTATGACTACTTTTGCCACGTACTGATACAAGAGGCCCAAGGGCCTTAACGGTCACCTGAGTACAATACAACAATTTAGAGGATCCATAAACTGATAAATGAAGCTTTGTTGCCCAAAAGCAAGAAAAATAGTATGATCAGCATCAACAAAATAATTGGTCTAGTATCCCTCTGTCCCCCATTTATCACTATTACCATGCAGACTATTAACAAAATGTCTATTTTTTAACCCCATATTATTGCTTCTCACGGTGACCTCTCTTGGCCTTTGAAGAACATATAAAAAGATAAGTTATTTTTGTCTCATTTTTATTCATTTATTATTTCCAAGTCTACCTGATCATTAAAACTTTGAATGTATTTTTTGTATTATACAATAAATATTCTTGCATAATTCTCTTATTCTATTAACCTTTCAAGTACATTATTTACAGTGATTAATTATCAAAGGTGAATGGCAAAGGGGAATAACTTCGCTCAGCAGAATACAAGTTAATAGAGCCCTGGCCAGGACCAGAACACTTGACGAAATGGTCCAGGTGTTCAAAATTCTGGTAAAAATACCCTTGCACATGTTGCATATTAAAACTTTTACTCTGTTTGCCTCGAATATGCCCAGAAGCATAGAAGATTTTCAAAGAAATGCATTTTCACTTTATTTTTAAATAAATAAAACCCCATCCTTACACCAGAACATCTGACCATGAACTCACAATTCTGGAAGAAACACCCTTGCACATCATAACTTTACACTTGTTTCTTTGCTTTATAACCAGTAGTACAAAAAAATATTTTGAAAGAAATTATGCATTTTCACTATATAATCAATAGAGCCCCCCCCCCTTCACCATATCCCCTGACCCAGGGGCCATGACTTCACAATTTTGGAAGAGGCATTTTTCTGTATCATAACCATGCACTATCTTTGTTTGAAAAATACCCAAGTGCAGAGAAGAAGATTTTGAAAGATTTTATGCATTTTCCCTATATAATCAATAGAGCTCTGTCCTAACACCAGAACCCCTGACCCAAGGGCCATGAAATTCATAATTTCTGAGGAGGCAGCCATGCTCATCATAACTTTGTACTTAGTTTATTTAATATCCAGGAGCAGAGAAGAAAATTTTCAAAGAATTAATGCATTTTCACTATATGTATCAATAGAGCCCTGCCCCAACACCAGAACCCCTGACCAAAGGGCCATTAAATTCACAATTTTGGAAGAGGCACTCTTGCTCTTCATAACTATGCACTAAGTTAGTTTATTTAATACCCAGGAACAGAGAAGAAGATTTTCAAAGTATTAATGCAATTTTACTGTATAATCAATAGAGCCCCACCCTAACACCAGAACCCCTGACCCAGGGGCCATGAAATTCACAATTTCTGAAAAGGCAGCCATGCTTACCATAACTATATTCTTAGTTAGTTTATTTAATACCCAGTAGCAGAGATTTTCAATGAATTAATGTATTTTCACTATATAATTAATAGAGCCCCGCCCTAACACCAGAACCCCTGACCCAGGGGCCATGAAATTCACAATTTCTGAAAAGACAGCCATGCTCACCATAAATAAGTTTTTAGTTAGTTTTTAAAATACCCAGGAGCAGAGAAAATTTTCAGTGAATTAATGTATTTTCACTATATGATTAATAGAGCCCCGCCCTAACACCAGAACCCCTGACCCTGGGGCCATGAATTTCACAATTTTGGAAGAGGCACTCTTGCTCTCCATAACTATGTACTTAGTTTATTGAATACCCAGGAGCAGAGAAGAAGATTTTCAAAGAATTAATGCATTTTCACTATATAATTAATAGAGTCCTGCCCTAACACCAGAACCCCTGACCCTGGGGCCATGAAATTCATAATTTCTGAGGAGGCGCTCTTGCTCATCATTACTATGCACTAAGTCTATTTAATACCCAGAAGCAGAGAAGAAGATTTAAAGAATTAATGCATTTTCACTATATAATCAATAGAGCCCCACCCTAACACCAGAATCCCTGACCCAGGGGCCATGAAATTCACAATTTTGGAAGAGGCACTCTTGCTCTCCATAACCATGTACTTAGTTAGTTTATTTTATACCCAGGAGCAGAGAAGAAGATTTTCATAGAAATAATGCACTTTCACTATATGATCTATTTAGCCCCACCCTAGCACCAGAACCCCTGACCCTGGGGCCATGAATTTCACAATTTTGGAAGAAGCACTCTTGCTCTTCATAACTATGCACTAAGTTAGTTTATTTAATACCCAGAAGCAGAGAAGAAGATTTTCAAAGAATTAATGCATTTTCACTATATAATCAATAGAGCCCCGCCCTAACACCAGAACCCCTGACCCTGGGGCCATGAAATTCACAATTTTGGAAAAGGCACTCTTGCTCATTATAACTATGTACTTAGTTAGTTTACTGAATACCCAGAAGCAGAGAAGAAGATTTTCAAAGAAATAATGCACTTTCACTATATGATCTATATAGCCCCACCCTATCACCAGAACCCCTGACCCTGGGGCCATGAATTTCACAATTTTGGTAGAGGGCTCAATGCTTATTACAATTATACCAACAGTTTGACTGCTTGATGTCCAGGAGTAAAGAAGAAGATTTTTAAAGATTGCATTAATTTTGGTGGTTTTAGCCCCATCCCTCAGGCCCCAGGGGGGCAGGGACCATGGAATTCACAATTTTTGTTCCCCTTCATCCATAGATGCTATATGCCAAATTTGGTTGAAAATGGTTCAGTGGTTTCAGAGAAGAAGCTAAAAATGTTCAAAAGTTAACGCACGACGGACGAAAACAGATAGCAATAGGTCACCTGAGTGACTCAGGTGACTTAATAACTTGTATTTATTTATAGCTAGATTTACTAAATATCATAAAATATTGAAATATTTTTGGATGTTTGTAAATGCTTTTTATTGTAGGCCATATCGTATACTCCTAGCTCAGAGGTTCCCGAGGAATTTTTGATGACCCCAATTTTGCATTTTCTTGATTATCTCTCCTTTGAATTGGGCATGGTCCTTCCTTTGAAAAATATTGAAGTCTTTTTACCCATGGATAGTAGTTCGCAAGAAAAAGTTATTTTAAAAAGTGGAAAGTTACTAGTAATAGATGGACTAATATACATATAGACATACATCAAGCACGGGTGATCAGAAAAGCTTACTTGACGGCTGATGAGATGAAAATGGCAGTGTGTAAAAGAAACATTGTTCTTATTTCACAGTTAATATTTTATTCAGTTAAATTTTTACAGTTATGAGTACTACCACAAAAATTGCTAAATTTAATCAAATAAGGTAAAAAAAAAAAGAAGGAAGTTCGGTATGGAGAGATACAGTCTGTACTAGAGTACCGTTTTGTGGAGTCCATTACGATGAAAGTCAATACTTGAGCACTGTTTTGTAAAATTCATGAAGTCGAGCTGTTAGTCAGTACTTGAGAACTGTTTCAATAAAGAACTCCATCCTCGACTAATAGTCCAGTAACACAAGTGGCATTAGTACTGATTTTTCCAGTTGGTAGAATTGTAGGTAACTGAAAGGTATCCTTCCAACAAGTGTCAGCAATCTACACTATGTCACAATCCCTCTCTAAAAGAAAAAGTCATAATTCATTTTGAGTTGAATCAACTGTGTAGTACAAACATTTACCTTTCTTCAGGTCTGGATGATTTCCAAATATGGAAGTCAAGATCGATAACTGAAAGTTGCTATAAATATACATCATATACACGTAAATATTTCTCCACCAAATCAGAAAACAGCATTTTTACTCACCCCAAAACATATTTCAAAGGAACAAAAAGAGAACACGTGCTTTTGTTTTTTTCATCAGAAAGATTTTTTTGACAAAAAATCTTTAGAAGTAAGATGAAAAGTTTGGAAGAATAAGGTATTCCCCACATATTTACCGTGAACAAACTTGACATTTTCATCTTGGAAAAGAAAAAAAAAATTAATGCATGTAACAATGCGATCGTTTACGGAAGAATAGATCACATTGTCAAGCTATTATCAAGTACAATTATAACATTTACCAGAACATACTCTTCGTTGGTAAATATAATTTTGCTTTGACGTCCGATTTTCATCAATAACGTGTAGTTTCCATGCGTATAGATATAGAGTATTCATCGTTTGGATTACATGTCATTTTAGAATAACACGGGTTTCATAAGCGCCGAAAACCATGTTATATACACTTTAAATGGACATAAGGAAAGGTGTAAAACGTGGAGAAAAGGGAATGTAGATGAATGCTTTTATCACCGTATCTTACCTCGCATACCAGAAACTGCATGGACGATTTTGTAATAAGCACTCAGGAAATAATTACATGTAAGACTGTTATATTCCCATACAAAAACATTTTCATGTCAGTTTCTAAAAACTGAAAATCTGCCGTATTTACATTAAATTTCTTGGCACAAGTTAAACTTTTGGGATTGCTACCTCGTAGTGACAAATTTTTAATCCCACTTAGAATTTATTCTAAGCTTTCAAGTCGGTTTGTTCACGGTAGAATTGTCAAATATACTATATCATTCGTAAATGTGCATAAAGTTTATAAAAAGTTTGAGCAAAAAACTTTAAAACCACGTTTTATTTATTTGCTCATGGGTTTGTCTAAATGCTGTTATCTGATTGGTCATCAGGATTTGCACCTTCTTTATTCTGTGTATTTATAGCAATTCACGGTTATCGTTCTTGACTTCTATATTTGGAAATCGTCCAGACCTGTTCTTTAATGCATATATTTCTTCTTTTATTTTCTGGTATCAGTTGTCTGATTGTTAAAACACTTTTCTGATTGGAAATTCTATAAGAAGAGGCCCATGGGGCACAATGCTACCTGAGTCAATATACCTTGTCGTTCTTCATCAGCAGATTACTAATATTAATGGCTTTGATATTCTTGAGATGTTGGAAGACTTTTTCAAATATATTCTTATGTACAACTTTGATCCCCCATTTTGGCCCCAACCATAGCCCTGAGGGTCATGATTTGGACAAATTTAAATCTTACACTATCTGAAGATGCTTCCATATCACCCAAGACTAATTATAGCTTTGTTGTTCTTGAGAAAAGATTTTTAAAGATTTTTTCTATGTAGTCCTACGTAAAACTTTATCATTATGGCCCACCCTACCCTGGGGATCATGATTTTAACAATTTGAATCTACACTTCCTGCTTCCATATCATTATGACTAATCATGGCTTTGTTGTTCTTGAAAAGAAGATTTTCCCTATATATTCCAGTGTAAAACTTTAAATCTTTATTGCATGAATGATGGACAGACAAGATACATGTAAGACACACAGAACCAAATCTAATACTCGAAAGGGCCCCAAGATACAGTCTTAAAGGCGGAGATTTTAAGCACGACCTTCAAAAATACCTGGTCTGTGTACCTCTGTCAATCAAGTGCATTAAGGCCCATCATTAGGTGCTAAAACTTGATTGACATTTACTTAATAGTCTCCATGTTTACCCTATACACTTTGTTTGGCAGTCATGGTGACCTTTGGTCCTTTGACATTTTCCACATAGGGAGATGTATTACTATGATTACTATTGGAAATTTTTAGCTTGATAATAAGTTTTAGTATTTGAAATAACTATAATTTTCTTCATGATAATATATCAAACTTTGGTATAATAACTTTTTTTTTCAAAATCAATTTATATTTACAGTATAATCGATTCAGTATTCAAACCTGAATTGAGAAAACATTAATTGGGATATGCTAAAAATATCCATTATATATGTATAGTGGAAATGTCATGTAATTAAATTTAAAGTTTCTAATCATGACTACCTTGTAATTTTGCTTTATATTTTAGATAAGACTTTAGAAGCAACTCTTTCTTTGAGCATGTTTAGATGTTTTGACATGCTGACAAAAATTAGGATATACATTGTACCTTTATCTTCAAAAAATGCAGCTAACAGCTCTATTTTTATAAATTATAGATGAACTCCCAGGTATGAACGTATAAAGTATAAAGTGTGAATCCAAACTTAAAAAACCAAAAGTTTGACTTCTTGGGTATTTTATTGTGTATTAAATCATGGTATAAGGAAACAAATGATCACAGGTACACTGCTAGCACTCAAGGCATTTACACCTGTACAAAATAAGCCCCTCCCTAACCGGGAATTCACCACCCAGGAAAAATCTCTGCCTTTAAAAGTAATAACTTTGATAACGATGGGACAATGAATGCAAAACTCAAACCTCAAATGTAAGTCATTAATATCAGAAGACATGCCAAAAAATCAACATATTTACAAGCACATGGTGGTCCCCCCCCCCCCCCCAATCATGATTTGAACAAACTTGAATCAACACTATCTCACAAAACCTTCACATTTCATCTGTCTGGCCCAGTGGTGCTTGAGATTTAAAATGTTGCAACCAAATTTTCATCATTTCTGAATTATCTCCCCTTGGAAATGTTTATGGCTCTTTGTTTAAACAAATCAGTTTCTCAGTATATGATAAGTATATCAAAAGGGTAGTTGTATAAATGACAAAATTGCAATCAGATCATCACTTGGACTAAAAAGTGAAACAAAAAGATCAAGTGATCATTCAATCTTTTAATTAGACCTATCATAAGTTTGTTTAAAAGTGGTGCTGACTTACCTGACTCACTTGTCCTAAATTAAAGTACACATATGTTATTGCTAATATTTGTGTCCAGTAGCCTTTTTCAGGGGGCACATTGGTAAAAGAATCTTTTGTATGCTGAATTCTTCTTTTCTGAAAGAAAACAGCTGGCAGTGTTTCATATGAACAGTAAGAGCCAGGCCTAATGTAATGGTAATGCATTTTTACCAAATTACCATAAAGAAATAAGACTTATTGTGTGAAAATTTCATATTAAAGTTGCAATTAATTCTCTTTTAATACAATACTTCCAAAAAATGTTAGAAATGACCATTAAAAATTTCAAAAGCATTTCAATTACATTTTGGATTTTAAATTTGTTTTTTTAACCACAGAATGTGGTAATCAATGTCACAAAAAGTGATTTTTTGTTATCAATATTATTGTATTCTTACAACTAAGGTTCCGGACAGAAGAAGGAAAGTGTATATTACCCCTCTTATGCAAAAAGCAAAAGGGAGATAGGAAGAAGGAGAAGTGTAACTAACTCTTAATAATTTAGGCCTTAAGTCTACCATTTAAGAACAAAAACTACACCCTTCTGTTGCCTCTTACATCACGAACCTAATGGGCTGAGGATCTATTCTCTAAACCCTTGAAACCCAAGGGCCTAAACCTATTTAAAACAAAGGGACTAACTTAAAAGAAAACCCTCTAACCCAATCCTCCTAACACAAAATGGTGACCCCACAATACACCAACCTCCCACTGCCCTCTCCTAACAGAAAATGACGTCAAGAAGCTTAACCAATCAAATGAAAAGAACTTTAACCAATCAAATAGAAAAGACTAACTTAAAATACCTCCCTCTAACCCAAACCTTCTAACAGAAAATGATGATCCCACAAGCTTAATAGACCAACCTCCCACCACCCTCTCCTAACAGAAAATGACGTCAAGATGCTTAACCAATCAAATGAAAAGAAGTTTAACCAATCAAATAGAAAAGACTAACTTAAATTACCTCCCTCTAACCCAAACCTTCTAACAGAAAATGATGACCCCACAAGTTATATAGACCAACCTCCCACCGCCCTCTCCTAACACAAAATGACGTCAAGAAGCTTAACCAATCAAATGAAAAGAACTTTAACCAATCAAATAGAAAAGACTAACTTAAAATACCTCCCTCTAACCCAAACCTTCTAACAGAAAATGATGACCCCACAAGCTAAATAGACCAACCTCCCACCGCCCTCTCCTAACATAAAATGACGTCAAGAAGCTTAACCAATCAAATCAAAAGAACTTTAACCAATCAAATAGAAAAGACTAACTTAAAATACCTCCCTCTAACCCAAACCTGCTAACAGAAAATGATGACCCCACAAGCTAAATAGACCAACCTCCCACCGCCCTCTCCTAACACAAAATGACGTCAAGAAGCTTAACCAATCAAATGAAAAGAACTTTAACCAATCAAATAGAAAAGACTAACTTAAATTACCTCCCTCTAACCCAAACCTTCTAACAGAAAATGATGACCCCACAAGCTAAATAGACCAACCTCCCACCGCCCTCTCCTAACACAAAATGATGTCAAGAAGCTTAACCAATCAAATGAAAAGAACTTTAACCAATCAAAAACAAACAGAATAACTAAAAAGACCCTCTTCTAACCAAACCCTCCTAACACCTAAAGGGAAGAATTTTCTGTGAGGTTGTACATTTTAAGCACACACCAACTTAAAGTCCAGCTTCTCAGAAAATTCAGAGCCTAAGTCTACCCCTTAAACTACACCCTTCTGTCGCCTCTTACGACAAGCCCCTATTGGGCTGAGGATCTATTCTCTAAGTTCCTGATCCCCAAGGAGCTTAACCAATCAAATACAAGGAGACTAACTTAAAATACCTCCCTCTAACCCAAACCTTCTAACAGAAAATGATGACCCCACAAGCTAAATAGACCAACCTCCCACCACCCTCTCCTAACACAAAATGATGTCAAGAAGCTTAACCAATCAAATGAAAAGAACTTTAACCAATCAAATAGAAAAGACTAACTTAAAATACCTCCCTCTAACCCAAACCTTCTAACAGAAAATGATGACCCCACAAGCTAAATAGACCAACCTCCCACCGCTCTCTCCTAACACAAAATGACGTCAAGAAGCTTAACCAATCAAATGCAAAGAACTTTAACCATCAAATAGAAAAGACTAACTTAAATTACCTCCCTCTAACCCAAACCTTCTAACAGAAAATGATGACCCCACAAGCTAAATAGACCAACCTCCCACCGCCCTCTCCTAACACAAAATGACGTCAAGAAGCTTAACCAATCAAATCAAAAGAACTTTAACCAATCAAATAGAAAAGACTAACTTAAAATACCTCCCTCTAACCCAAACCTTCTAACAGAAAATGATGACCCCACAAGCTAAATAGACCAACCTCCCACCACCCTCTCCTAACACAAAATGACGTCAAGAAGCTTAACCAATCAGATGAAAAGAACTTTAACCAATCAAATAGAAAAGACTAACTTAAAATACCTCCCTCTAACCCAAACCTTCTAACAGAAAATGATGATCCCACAAGCTTAATAGACCAACCTCCCACCACCCTCTCCTAACAGAAAATGACGTCAAGATGCTTAACCAATCAAATGAAAAGAACTTTAACCAATCAAATAGAAAAGACTAACTTAAATTACCTCCCTCTAACCCAAACCTTCTAACAGAAAATGATGACCCCACAAGTTATATAGACCAACCTCCCACCGCCCTCTCCTAACACAAAATGACGTCAAGAAGCTTAACCAATCAAATCAAAAGAACTTTAACCAATCAAATAGAAAAGACTAACTTAAAATACCTCCCTCTAACCCAAACCTTCTAACAGAAAATGATGACCCCACAAGCTAAATAGACCAACCTCCCACCGCCCTCTCCTAACATAAAATGACGTCAAGAAGCTTAACCAATCAAATCAAAAGAACTTTAACCAATCAAATAGAAAAGACTAACTTAAAATACCTCCCTCTAACCCAAACCTGCTAACAGAAAATGATGACCCCACAAGCTAAATAGACCAACCTCCCACCGCCCTCTCCTAACACAAAATGACGTCAAGAAGCTTAACCAATCAAATGAAAAGAACTTTAACCAATCAAATAGAAAAGACTAACTTAAATTACCTCCCTCTAACCCAAACCTTCTAACAGAAAATGATGACCCCACAAGCTAAATAGACCAACCTCCCACCGCCCTCTCCTAACACAAAATGATGTCAAGAAGCTTAACCAATCAAATGAAAAGAACTTTAACCAATCAAAAACAAACAGAATAACTAAAAAGACCCTCTTCTAACCAAACCCTCCTAACACCTAAAGGGAAGAATTTTCTGTGAGGTTGTACATTTTAAGCACACACCAACTTAAAGTCCAGCTTCTCAGAAAATTCAGAGCCTAAGTCTACCCCTTAAACTACACCCTTCTGTCGCCTCTTACGACAAGCCCCTATTGGGCTGAGGATCTATTCTCTAAGTTCCTGATCCCCAAGGAGCTTAACCAATCAAATACAAGGAGACTAACTTAAAATACCTCCCTCTAACCCAAACCTTCTAACAGAAAATGATGACCCCACAAGCTAAATAGACCAACCTCCCACCACCCTCTCCTAACACAAAATGATGTCAAGAAGCTTAACCAATCAAATGAAAAGAACTTTAACCAATCAAATAGAAAAGACTAACTTAAAATACCTCCCTCTAACCCAAACCTTCTAACAGAAAATGATGACCCCACAAGCTAAATAGACCAACCTCCCACCGCTCTCTCCTAACACAAAATGACGTCAAGAAGCTTAACCAATCAAATGCAAAGAACTTTAACCATCAAATAGAAAAGACTAACTTAAATTACCTCCCTCTAACCCAAACCTTCTAACAGAAAATGATGACCCCACAAGCTAAATAGACCAACCTCCCACCGCCCTCTCCTAACACAAAATGACGTCAAGAAGCTTAACCAATCAAATCAAAAGAACTTTAACCAATCAAATAGAAAAGACTAACTTAAAATACCTCCCTCTAACCCAAACCTTCTAACAGAAAATGATGACCCCACAAGCTAAATAGACCAACCTCCCACCGCCCTCTCCTAACACAAAATGACGTCAAGAAGCTTAACCAATCAGATGAAAAGAACTTTAACCAATCAAATAGAAAAGACTAACTTAAAATACCTCCCTCTAACCCAAACCTTCTAACAGAAAATGATGACCCCACAAGCTAAATAGACCAACCTCCCACCGCCCTCTCCTAACACAAAATGACGTCAAGAAGCTTAACCAATCAAATGAAAAGAACTTTAACCAATCAAATAGAAAAGACTAACTTAAAATACCTCCCTCTAACCCAAACCTTCTAACAGAAAATGATGACCCCACAAGCTAAATAGACCAACCTCCCACCGCCCTCTCCTAACACAAAATGACGTCAAGAAGCTTAACCAATCAAATGCAAAGAACTTTAACCAATCAAATAGAAAAGACTAACTTAAAATACCTCCCTCTAACCCAAACCTGCTAACAGAAAATGATGACCCCACAAGCTAAATAGACCAACCTCCCACCGCCCTCTCCTAACACAAAATGACGTCAAGAAGCTTAACCAATCAAATGAAAAGACTTTTAACCAATCAAATAGAAAAGACTAACTTAAATTACCTCCCTCTAACCCAAACCTGCTAACAGAAAATGATGACCCCACAAGCTAAATAGACCAACGTCCCACCGCCCTCTCCTAACACAAAATGACGTCAAGAAGCTTAACCAATCAAATGAAAAGAACTTTAACCAATCAAATACAAGGAGACTAACTTAAAATACCTCCCTCTAACCCAAACCTTCTAACAGAAAATGATGACCCCACAAGCTAAATAGACCAACCTCCCACCGCCCTCTCCTAACACAAAATGACGTCAAGAAGCTTAACCAATCAAATGAAAAGAACTTTAACCAATCAAATAGAAAAGACTAACTTGAATTACCTCCCTCTAACCCAAACCTGCTAACAGAAAATGATGACCCCACAAGCTAAATAGACCAACCTCCCACCGCCCTCTCCTAACACAAAATGACGTCAAGAAGCTTAACCAATCAAATGAAAAGAACTTTAACCAATCAAAAACAAACAGAATAACTAAAAAGACCCTCTTCTAACCAAACCCTCCTAACACCTAAAGGGAAGAATTTTCTGTGAGGTTGTACATTTTAAGCACACACCAACTTAAAGTCCAGCCTCTCAGAAAATTCAGAGCCTAAGTCTACCCCTTAAACTACACCCTTCTGTCGCCTCTTACGACAAGCCCCTATTGGGCTGAGGATCTATTCTCTAAGTTCCTGATCCCCAAGGAGCTTAACCAATCAAATACAAGGAGACTAACTTAAAATACCTCCCTCTAACCCAAACCTTCTAACAGAAAATGATGACCCCACAAGCTAAATAGACCAACCTCCCACCGCCCTCTCCTAACACAAAATGACGTCAAGAAGCTTAACCAATCAAATCAAAAGAACTTTAACCAATCAAATAGAAAAGACTAACTTAAAATACCTCCCTCTAACCCAAACCTGCTAACAGAAAATGATGACCCCACAAGCTAAATAGACCAACCTCCCACCGCCCTCTCCTAACACAAAATGACGTCAAGAAGCTTAACCAATCAAATGAAAAGAACTTTAACCAATCAAATAGAAAAGACTAACTTAAATTACCTCCCTCTAAACCAAACCTTTTAACAGAAAATGATGACCCCACAAGCTAAATAGACCAACCTCCCACCGCCCTCTCCTAACACAAAATGACGTCAAGAAGCTTAACCAATCAAATGAAAAGAACTTTAACCAATCAAAAACAAACAGAATAACTAAAAAGACCCTCTTCTAACCAAACCCTCCTAACAACTAAAGGGAAGAATTTTCTGTGAGGTTGTACATTTTAAGCACACACCAACTTAAAGTCCAGCCTCTCAGAAAATTCAGAGCCTAAGTCTACCCCTTAAACTACACCCTTCTGTCGCCTCTTACGACAAGCCCCTATTGGGCTGAGGATCTATTCTCTAAGTTCCTGATCCCCAAGGAGCTTAACCAATCAAATACAAGGAGACTAACTTAAAATACCTCCCTCTAACCCAAACCTTCTAACAGAAAATGATGACCCCACAAGCTAAATAGACCAACCTCCCACCGCCCTCTCCTAACACAAAATGACGTCAAGAAGCTTAACCAATCAAATCAAAAGAACTTTAACCAATCAAATAGAAAAGACTAACTTAAAATACCTCCCTCTAACCCAAACCTTCTAACAGAAAATGATGACCCCACAAGCTAAATAGACCAACCTCCCACCGCCCTCTCCTAACACAAAATGACGTCAAGAAGCTTAACTAATCAAATGCAAAGAACTTTAACCAATCAAATAGAAAAGACTAACTTAAAATACCTCCCTCTAACCCAAACCTGCTAACAGAAAATGATGACCCCACAAGCTAAATAGACCAACCTCCCACCGCCCTCTCCTAACACAAAATGACGTCAAGAAGCTTAACTAATCAAATCAAAAGAACTTTAACCAATCAAATAGAAAAGACTAACTTAAAATACCTCCCTCTAACCCAAACCTGCTAACAGAAAATGATGACCCCACAAGCTAAATAGACCAACCTCCCACCGCCCTCTCCTAACACAAAATGACGTCAAGAAGCTTAACCAATCAAATGAAAAGACTTTTAACCAATCAAATAGAAAAGACTAACTTAAATTACCTCCCTCTAACCCAAACCTGCTAACAGAAAATGATGACCCCACAAGCTAAATAGACCAACCTCCCACCGCCCTCTCCTAACACAAAATGACGTCAAGAAGCTTAACCAATCAAATGAAAAGAACTTTAACCAATCAAATACAAGGAGACTAACTTAAAATACCTCCCTCTAACCCAAACCTTCTAACAGAAAATGATGACCCCAAAAGCTAAATAGACCAACCTCCCACCGCCCTCTCCTAACACAAAATGACGTCAAGAAGCTTAACCAATCAAATGAAAAGAACTTTAACCAATCAAATAGAAAAGACTAACTTAAAATACCTCCCTCTAACCCAAACCTTCTAACAGAAAATGATGACCCCACAAGCTAAATAGACCAACCTCCCACCGCCCTCTCCTAACACAAAATGACGTCAAGAAGCTTAACTAATCAAATGCAAAGAACTTTAACCAATCAAATAGAAAAGACTAACTTAAAATACCTCCCTCTAACCCAAACCTGCTAACAGAAAATGATGACCCCACAAGCTAAATAGACCAACCTCCCACCGCCCTCTCCTAACACAAAATGACGTCAAGAAGCTTAACCAATCAAATCAAAAGAACTTTAACCAATCAAATAGAAAAGACTAACTTAAAATACCTCCCTCTAACCCAAACCTTCTAACAGAAAATGATGACCCCACAAGCTAAATAGACCAACCTCCCACCGCCCTCTCCTAACACAAAATGACGTCAAGAAGCTTAACTAATCAAATGCAAAGAACTTTAACCAATCAAATAGAAAAGACTAACTTAAATTACCTCCCTCTAACCCAAACCTTCTAACAGAAAATGATGACCCCACAAGCTAAATAGACCAACCTCCCACCGCCCTCTCCTAACACAAAATGACGTCAAGAAGCTTAACCAATCAAATCAAAAGAACTTTAACCAATCAAATAGAAAAGACTAACTTAAAATACCTCCCTCTAACCCAAACCTTCTAACAGAAAATGATGACCCCACAAGCTAAATAGACCAACCTCCCACCACCCTCTCCTAACACAAAATGACGTCAAGAAGCTTAACCAATCAAATCAAAAGAACTTTAACCAATCAAATAGAAAAGACTAACTTAAATTACCTCCCTCTAACCCAAACCTTCTAACAGAAAATGATGACCCCACAAGTTAAATAGACCAACCTCCCACCGCCCTCTCCTAACACAAAATGACGTCAAGAAGCTTAACCAATCAGATGAAAAGAACTTTAACCAATCAAATAGAAAAGACTAACTTAAAATACCTCCCTCTAACCCAAACCTTCTAACAGAAAATGATGACCCCACAAGCTAAATAGACCAACCTCCCACCGCCCTCTCCTAACACAAAATGACGTCAAGAAGCTTAACCAATCAAATGAAAAGAACTTTAACCAATCAAAAACAAACAGAATAACTAAAAAGACCCTCTTCTAACCAAACCCTCCTAACACCTAAAGGGAAGAATTTTCTGTGAGGTTGTTCATTTTAAGCACACACCAACTTAAAGTCCAGCCTCTCAGAAAATTCAGAGCCTAAGTCTACCCCTTAAACTACACCCTTCTGTCGCCTCTTACGACAAGCCCCTATTGGGCTGAGGATCTATTCTCTAAGTTCCTGATCCCCAAGGAGCTTAACCAATCAAATACAAGGAGACTAACTTAAAATACCTCCCTCTAACCCAAACCTTCTAACAGAAAATGATGACCCCACAAGCTAAATAGACCAACCTCCCACCGCCCTCTCCTAACACAAAATGACGTCAAGAAGCTTAACCAATCAAATGAAAAGAACTTTAACCAATCAAATAGAAAAGACTAACTTAAATTACCTCCCTCTAACCCAAACCTTCTAACAGAAAATGATGACCCCACAAGTTAAATAGACCAACCTCCCACCACCCTCTCCTAACACAAAATGATGTCAAGAAGCTTAACCAATCAGATGAAAAGAACTTTAACCAATCAAATAGAAAAGACTAACTTAAAATACCTCCCTCTAACCCAAACCTTCTAACAGAAAATGATGACCCCACAAGCTAAATAGACCAACCTCCCACCGCCCTCTCCTAACACAAAATGACGTCAAGAAGCTTAACCAATCAAATCAAAAGAACTTTAACCAATCAAATAGAAAAGACTAACTTAAAATACCTCCCTCTAACCCAAACCTTCTAACAGAAAATGATGACCCCACAAGCTAAATAGACCAACCTCCCACCGCCCTCTCCTAACACAAAATGATGTCAAGAAGCTTAACTAATCAAATGCAAAGAACTTTAACCAATCAAATAGAAAAGACTAACTTAAAATACCTCCCTCTAACCCAAACCTGCTAACAGAAAATGATGACCCCACAAGCTAAATAGACCAACCTCCCACCGCCCTCTCCTAACACAAAATGACGTCAAGAAGCTTAACCAATCAAATGAAAAGAACTTTAACCAATCAAATAGAAAAGACTAACTTAAAATACCTCCCTCTAACCCAAACCTTCTAACAGAAAATGATGACCCCACAAGCTAAATAGACCAACCTCCCACCGCCCTCTCCTAACACAAAATGACGTCAAGAAGCTTAACTAATCAAATGCAAAGAACTTTAACCAATCAAATAGAAAAGACTAACTTAAAATACCTCCCTCTAACCCAAACCTGCTAACAGAAAATGATGACCCCACAAGCTAAATAGACCAACCTCCCACCGCCCTCTCCTAACACAAAATGACGTCAAGAAGCTTAACCAATCAAATCAAAAGAACTTTAACCAATCAAATAGAAAAGACTAACTTAAAATACCTCCCTCTAACCCAAACCTTCTAACAGAAAATGATGACCCCACAAGCTAAATAGACCAACCTCCTACCACCCTCTCCTAACACAAAATGACGTCAAGAAGCTTAACCAATCAAATCAAAAGAACTTTAACCAATCAAATAGAAAAGACTAACTTAAATTACCTCCCTCTAACCCAAACCTTCTAACAGAAAATGATGACCCCACAAGTTAAATAGACCAACCTCCCACCGCCCTCTCCTAACACAAAATGACGTCAAGAAGCTTAACCAATCAGATGAAAAGAACTTTAACCAATCAAATAGAAAAGACTAACTTAAAATACCTCCCTCTAACCCAAACCTTCTAACAGAAAATGATGACCCCACAAGCTAAATAGACCAACCTCCCACCGCCCTCTCCTAACACAAAATGACGTCAAGAAGCTTAACCAATCAAATGAAAAGAACTTTAACCAATCAAAAACAAACAGAATAACTAAAAAGACCCTCTTCTAACCAAACCCTCCTAACACCTAAAGGGAAGAATTTTCTGTGAGGTTGTTCATTTTAAGCACACACCAACTTAAAGTCCAGCCTCTCAGAAAATTCAGAGCCTAAGTCTACCCCTTAAACTACACCCTTCTGTCGCCTCTTACGACAAGCCCCTATTGGGCTGAGGATCTATTCTCTAAGTTCCTGATCCCCAAGGAGCTTAACCAATCAAATACAAGGAGACTAACTTAAAATACCTCCCTCTAACCCAAACCTTCTAACAGAAAATGATGACCCCACAAGCTAAATAGACCAACCTCCCACCGCCCTCTCCTAACACAAAATGACGTCAAGAAGCTTAACCAATCAAATGAAAAGAACTTTAACCAATCAAATAGAAAAGACTAACTTAAATTACCTCCCTCTAACCCAAACCTTCTAACAGAAAATGATGACCCCACAAGTTAAATAGACCAACCTCCCACCACCCTCTCCTAACACAAAATGACGTCAAGAAGCTTAACCAATCAGATGAAAAGAACTTTAACCAATCAAATAGAAAAGACTAACTTAAAATACCTCCCTCTAACCCAAACCTTCTAACAGAAAATGATGACCCCACAAGCTAAATAGACCAACCTCCCACCGCCCTCTCCTAACACAAAATGACGTCAAGAAGCTTAACCAATCAAATCAAAAGAACTTTAACCAATCAAATAGAAAAGACTAACTTAAAATACCTCCCTCTAACCCAAACCTTCTAACAGAAAATGATGACCCCACAAGCTAAATAGACCAACCTCCCACCGCCCTCTCCTAACACAAAATGATGTCAAGAAGCTTAACTAATCAAATGCAAAGAACTTTAACCAATCAAATAGAAAAGACTAACTTAAAATACCTCCCTCTAACCCAAACCTGCTAACAGAAAATGATGACCCCACAAGCTAAATAGACCAACCTCCCACCGCCCTCTCCTAACACAAAATGACGTCAAGAAGCTTAACCAATCAAATCAAAAGAACTTTAACCAATCAAATAGAAAAGACTAACTTAAAATACCTCCCTCTAACCCAAACCTGCTAACAGAAAATGATGACCCCACAAGCTAAATAGACCAACCTCCCACCGCCCTCTCCTAACACAAAATGACGTCAAGAAGCTTAACCAATCAAATCAAAAGAACTTTAACCAATCAAATAGAAAAGACTAACTTAAAATACCTCCCTCTAACCCAAACCTTCTAACAGAAAATGATGACCCCACAAGCTAAATAGACCAACCTCCCACCGCCCTCTCCTAACACAAAATGACGTCAAGAAGCTTAACCAATCAAATCAAAAGAACTTTAACCAATCAAATAGAAAAGACTAACTTAAAATACCTCCCTCTAACCCAAACCTTCTAACAGAAAATGATGACCCCACAAGCTAAATAGACCAACCTCCCACCGCCCTCTCCTAACACAAAATGACGTCAAGAAGCTTAACCAATCAAATCAAAAGAACTTTAACCAATCAAATAGAAAAGACTAACTTAAAATACCTCCCTCTAACCCAAACCTTCTAACAGAAAATGATGACCCCACAAGCTAAATAGACCAACCTCCCACCGCCCTCTCCTAACACAAAATGACGTCAAGAAGCTTAACCAATCAAATGAAAAGAACTTTAACCAATCAAATAGAAAAGACTAACTTAAATTACCTCCCTCTAACCCAAACCTTCTAACAGAAAATGATGACCCCACAAGTTAAATAGACCAACCTCCCACCACCCTCTCCTAACACAAAATGACGTCAAGAAGCTTAACCAATCAGATGAAAAGAACTTTAACCAATCAAATAGAAAAGACTAACTTAAAATACCTCCCTCTAACCCAAACCTTCTAACAGAAAATGATGACCCCACAAGCTAAATAGACCAACCTCCCACCGCCCTCTCCTAACACAAAATGACGTCAAGAAGCTTAACCAATCAAATGAAAAGAACTTTAACCAATCAAATAGAAAAGACTAACTTAAAATACCTCCCTCTAACCCAAACCTTCTAACAGAAAATGATGACCCCACAAGCTAAATAGACCAACCTCCCACCGCCCTCTCCTAACACAAAATGACGTCAAGAAGATTAACTAATCAAATGCAAAGAACTTTAACCAATCAAATAGAAAAGACTAACTTAAAATACCTCCCTCTAACCCAAACCTGCTAACAGAAAATGATGACCCCACAAGCTAAATAGACCAACCTCCCACCGCCCTCTCCTAACACAAAATGACGTCAAGAAGCTTAACCAATCAAATGAAAAGAACTTTAACCAATCAAATAGAAAAGACTAACTTAAATTACCTCCCTCTAACCCAAACCTTCTAACAGAAAATGATGACCCCACAAGCTAAATAGACCAACCTCCCACCGCCCTCTCCTAACACAAAATGACGTCAAGAAGCTTAACCAATCAAATGAAAAGAACTTTAACCAATCAAAAACAAACAGAATAACTAAAAAGACCCTCTTCTAACCAAACCCTCCTAACACCTAAAGGGAAGAATTTTCTGTGAGGTTGTACATTTTAAGCACACACCAACTTAAAGTCCAGCCTCTCAGAAAATTCAGAGCCTAAGTCTACCCCTTAAACTACACCCTTCTGTCGCCTCTTACGACAAGCCCCTATTGGGCTGAGGATCTATTCTCTAAGTTCCTGATCCCCAAGGAGCTTAACCAATCAAATACAAGGAGACTAACTTAAAATACCTCCCTCTAACCCAAACCTTCTAACAGAAAATGATGACCCCACAAGCTAAATAGACCAACCTCCCACCGCCCTCTCCTAACACAAAATGACGTCAAGAAGCTTAACCAATCAAATGCAAAGAACTTTAACCAATCAAATAGAAAAGACTAACTTAAAATACCTCCCTCTAACCCAAACCTTCTAACAGAAAATGATGACCCCACAAGCTAAATAGACCAACCTCCCACCACCCTCTCCTAACACAAAATGACGTCAAGAAGCTTAACCAATCAAATCAAAAGAACTTTAACCAATCAAATAGAAAAGACTAACTTAAATTACCTCCCTCTAACCCAAACCTTCTAACAGAAAATGATGACCCCACAAGTTAAATAGACCAACCTCCCACCGCCCTCTCCTAACACAAAATGACGTCAAGAAGCTTAACCAATCAAATGAAAAGAACTTTAACCAATCAAATAGAAAAGACTAACTTAAATTACCTCCCTCTAACCCAAACCTTCTAACAGAAAATGATGACCCCACAAGCTAAATAGACCAACCTCCCACCGCCCTCTCCTAACACAAAATGACGTCAAGAAGCTTAACCAATCAAATGAAAAGAACTTTAACCAATCAAAAACAAACAGAATAACTAAAAAGACCCTCTTCTAACCAAACCCTCCTAACACCTAAAGGGAAGAATTTTCTGTGAGGTTGTACATTTTAAGCACACACCAACTTAAAGTCCAGCCTCTCAGAAAATTCAGAGCCTAAGTCTACCCCTTAAACTACACCCTTCTGTCGCCTCTTACGACAAGCCCCTATTGGGCTGAGGATCTATTCTCTAAGTTCCTGATCCCCAAGGAGCTTAACCAATCAAATACAAGGAGACTAACTTAAAATACCTCCCTCTAACCCAAACCTTCTAACAGAAAATGATGACCCCACAAGCTAAATAGACCAACCTCCCACCGCCCTCTCCTAACACAAAATGACGTCAAGAAGCTTAACCAATCAAATGAAAAGAACTTTAACCAATCAAATAGAAAAGACTAACTTAAATTACCTCCCTCTAACCCAAACCTTCTAACAGAAAATGATGACCCCACAAGTTAAATAGACCAACCTCCCACCACCCTCTCCTAACACAAAATGACGTCAAGAAGCTTAACCAATCAGATGAAAAGAACTTTAACCAATCAAATAGAAAAGACTAACTTAAAATACCTCCCTCTAACCCAAACCTTCTAACAGAAAATGATGACCCCACAAGCTAAATAGACCAACCTCCCACCGCCCTCTCCTAACACAAAATGACGTCAAGAAGCTTAACCAATCAAATGAAAAGAACTTTAACCAATCAAATAGAAAAGACTAACTTAAATTACCTCCCTCTAACCCAAACCTTCTAACAGAAAATGATGACCCCACAAGCTAAATAGACCAACCTCCCACCGCCCTCTCCTAACACAAAATGACGTCAAGAAGCTTAACCAATCAAATGAAAAGAACTTTAACCAATCAAAAACAAACAGAATAACTAAAAAGACCCTCTTCTAACCAAACCCTCCTAACACCTAAAGGGAAGAATTTTCTGTGAGGTTGTACATTTTAAGCACACACCAACTTAAAGTCCAGCCTCTCAGAAAATTCAGAGCCTAAGTCTACCCCTTAAACTACACCCTTCTGTCGCCTCTTACGACAAGCCCCTATTGGGCTGAGGATCTATTCTCTAAGTTCCTGATCCCCAAGGAGCTTAACCAATCAAATACAAGGAGACTAACTTAAAATACCTCCCTCTAACCCAAACCTTCTAACAGAAAATGATGACCCCACAAGCTAAATAGACCAACCTCCCACCGCCCTCTCCTAACACAAAATGACGTCAAGAAGCTTAACCAATCAAATGAAAAGAACTTTAACCAATCAAATAGAAAAGACTAACTTAAAATACCTCCCTCTAACCCAAACCTTCTAACAGAAAATGATGACCCCACAAGTTAAATAGACCAACCTCCCACCACCCTCTCCTAACACAAAATGACGTCAAGAAGCTTAACCAATCAGATGAAAAGAACTTTAACCAATCAAATAGAAAAGACTAACTTAAAATACCTCCCTCTAACCCAAACCTTCTAACAGAAAATGATGACCCCACAAGCTAAATAGACCAACCTCCCACCGCCCTCTCCTAACACAAAATGACGTCAAGAAGCTTAACCAATCAAATCAAAAGAACTTTAACCAATCAAATAGAAAAGACTAACTTAAAATACCTCCCTCTAACCCAAACCTTCTAACAGAAAATGATGACCCCACAAGCTAAATAGACCAACCTCCCACCGCCCTCTCCTAACACAAAATGACGTCAAGAAGCTTAACTAATCAAATGCAAAGAACTTTAACCAATCAAATAGAAAAGACTAACTTAAAATACCTCCCTCTAACCCAAACCTGCTAACAGAAAATGATGACCCCACAAGCTAAATAGACCAACCTCCCACAGCCCTCTCCTAACACAAAATGACGTCAAGAAGCTTAACCAATCAAATCAAAAGAACTTTAACCAATCAAATAGAAAAGACTAACTTAAAATACCTCCCTCTAACCCAAACCTGCTAACAGAAAATGATGACCCCACAAGCTAAATAGACCAACCTCCCACCGCCCTCTCCTAACACAAAATGACGTCAAGAAGCTTAACTAATCAAATGCAAAGAACTTTAACCAATCAAATAGAAAAGACTAACTTAAAATACCTCCCTCTAACCCAAACCTGCTAACAGAAAATGATGACCCCACAAGCTAAATAGACCAACCTCCCACCGCCCTCTCCTAACACAAAATGACGTCAAGAAGCTTAACCAATCAAATGAAAAGAACTTTAACCAATCAAATAGAAAAGACTAACTTAAATTACCTCCCTCTAAACCAAACCTTTTAACAGAAAATGATGACCCCACAAGCTAAATAGACCAACCTCCCACCGCCCTCTCCTAACACAAAATGACGTCAAGAAGCTTAACCAATCAAATGAAAAGAACTTTAACCAATCAAAAACAAACAGAATAACTAAAAAGACCCTCTTCTAACCAAACCCTCCTAACAACTAAAGGGAAGAATTTTCTGTGAGGTTGTACATTTTAAGCACACACCAACTTAAAGTCCAGCCTCTCAGAAAATTCAGAGCCTAAGTCTACCCCTTAAACTACACCCTTCTGTCGCCTCTTACGACAAGCCCCTATTGGGCTGAGGATCTATTCTCTAAGTTCCTGATCCCCAAGGAGCTTAACCAATCAAATACAAGGAGACTAACTTAAAATACCTCCCTCTAACCCAAACCTTCTAACAGAAAATGATGACCCCACAAGCTAAATAGACCAACCTCCCACCGCCCTCTCCTAACACAAAATGACGTCAAGAAGCTTAACTAATCAAATGCAAAGAACTTTAACCAATCAAATAGAAAAGACTAACTTAAAATACCTCCCTCTAACCCAAACCTGCTAACAGAAAATGATGACCCCACAAGCTAAATAGACCAACCTCCCACCGCCCTCTCCTAACACAAAATGACGTCAAGAAGCTTAACTAATCAAATGCAAAGAACTTTAACCAATCAAATAGAAAAGACTAACTTAAAATACCTCCCTCTAACCCAAACCTTCTAACAGAAAATGATGACCCCACAAGCTAAATAGACCAACCTCCCACCGCCCTCTCCTAACACAAAATGACGTCAAGAAGCTTAACCAATCAAATGAAAAGAACTTTAACCAATCAAATAGAAAAGACTAACTTAAAATACCTCCCTCTAACCCAAACCTTCTAACAGAAAATGATGACCCCACAAGCTAAATAGACCAACCTCCCACCGCCCTCTCCTAACACAAAATGACGTCAAGAAGCTTAACTAATCAAATGCAAAGAACTTTAACCAATCAAATAGAAAAGACTAACTTAAAATACCTCCCTCTAACCCAAACCTGCTAACAGAAAATGATGACCCCACAAGCTAAATAGACCAACCTCCCACCGCCCTCTCCTAACACAAAATGACGTCAAGAAGCTTAACCAATCAAATCAAAAGAACTTTAACCAATCAAATAGAAAAGACTAACTTAAAATACCTCCCTCTAACCCAAACCTTCTAACAGAAAATGATGACCCCACAAGCTAAATAGACAAACCTCCCACCGCCCTCTCCTAACACAAAATGACGTCAAGAAGCTTAACTAATCAAATGCAAAGAACTTTAACCAATCAAATAGAAAAGACTAACTTAAAATACCTCCCTCTAACCCAAACCTTCTAACAGAAAATGATGACCCCACAAGCTAAATAGACCAACCTCCCACCGCCCTCTCCTAACACAAAATGACGTCAAGAAGCTTAACTAATCAAATGCAAAGAACTTTAACCAATCAAATAGAAAAGACTAACTTAAAATACCTCCCTCTAACCCAAACCTGCTAACAGAAAATGATGACCCCACAAGCTAAATAGACCAACCTCCCACCGCCCTCTCCTAACACAAAATGACGTCAAGAAGCTTAACCAATCAAATCAAAAGAACTTTAACCAATCAAATAGAAAAGACTAACTTAAAATACCTCCCTCTAACCCAAACCTTCTAACAGAAAATGATGACCCCACAAGCTAAATAGACCAACCTCCCACCACCCTCTCCTAACACAAAATGACGTCAAGAAGCTTAACCAATCAAATCAAAAGAACTTTAACCAATCAAATAGAAAAGACTAACTTAAATTACCTCCCTCTAACCCAAACCTTCTAACAGAAAATGATGACCCCACAAGTTAAATAGACCAACCTCCCACCGCCCTCTCCTAACACAAAATGACGTCAAGAAGCTTAACCAATCAGATGAAAAGAACTTTAACCAATCAAATAGAAAAGACTAACTTAAAATACCTCCCTCTAACCCAAACCTTCTAACAGAAAATGATGACCCCACAAGCTAAATAGACCAACCTCCCACCGCCCTCTCCTAACACAAAATGACGTCAAGAAGCTTAACCAATCAAATGAAAAGAACTTTAACCAATCAAAAACAAACAGAATAACTAAAAAGACCCTCTTCTAACCAAACCCTCCTAACAACTAAAGGGAAGAATTTTCTGTGAGGTTGTACATTTTAAGCACACACCAACTTAAAGTCCAGCCTCTCAGAAAATTCAGAGCCTAAGTCTACCCCTTAAACTACACCCTTCTGTCGCCTCTTACGACAAGCCCCTATTGGGCTGAGGATCTATTCTCTAAGTTCCTGATCCCCAAGGAGCTTAACCAATCAAATACAAGGAGACTAACTTAAAATACCTCCCTCTAACCCAAACCTTCTAACAGAAAATGATGACCCCACAAGCTAAATAGACCAACCTCCCACCGCCCTCTCCTAACACAAAATGACGTCAAGAAGCTTAACCAATCAAATCAAAAGAACTTTAACCAATCAAATAGAAAAGACTAACTTAAATTACCTCCCTCTAACCCAAACCTTCTAACAGAAAATGATGACCCCACAAGTTAAATAGACCAACCTCCCACCACCCTCTCCTAACACAAAATGACGTCAAGAAGCTTAACCAATCAGATGAAAAGAACTTTAACCAATCAAATAGAAAAGACTAACTTAAAATACCTCCCTCTAACCCAAACCTTCTAACAGAAAATGATGACCCCACAAGCTAAATAGACCAACCTCCCACCGCCCTCTCCTAACACAAAATGACGTCAAGAAGCTTAACCAATCAAATGAAAAGAACTTTAACCAATCAAATAGAAAAGACTAACTTAAATTACCTCCCTCTAACCCAAACCTTCTAACAGAAAATGATGACCCCACAAGCTAAATAGACCAACCTCCCACCGCCCTCTCCTAACACAAAATGACGTCAAGAAGCTTAACCAATCAAATGAAAAGAACTTTAACCAATCAAAAACAAACAGAATAACTAAAAAGACCCTCTTCTAACCAAACCCTCCTAACACCTAAAGGGAAGAATTTTCTGTGAGGTTGTACATTTTAAGCACACACCAACTTAAAGTCCAGCCTCTCAGAAAATTCAGAGCCTAAGTCTACCCCTTAAACTACACCCTTCTGTCGCCTCTTACGACAAGCCCCTATTGGGCTGAGGATCTATTCTCTAAGTTCCTGATCCCCAAGGAGCTTAACCAATCAAATACAAGGAGACTAACTTAAAATACCTCCCTCTAACCCAAACCTTCTAACAGAAAATGATGACCCCACAAGCTAAATAGACCAACCTCCCACCGCCCTCTCCTAACACAAAATGACGTCAAGAAGCTTAACCAATCAAATGAAAAGAACTTTAACCAATCAAATAGAAAAGACTAACTTAAAATACCTCCCTCTAACCCAAACCTTCTAACAGAAAATGATGACCCCACAAGTTAAATAGACCAACCTCCCACCACCCTCTCCTAACACAAAATGACGTCAAGAAGCTTAACCAATCAGATGAAAAGAACTTTAACCAATCAAATAGAAAAGACTAACTTAAAATACCTCCCTCTAACCCAAACCTTCTAACAGAAAATGATGACCCCACAAGCTAAATAGACCAACCTCCCACCGCCCTCTCCTAACACAAAATGACGTCAAGAAGCTTAACCAATCAAATCAAAAGAACTTTAACCAATCAAATAGAAAAGACTAACTTAAAATACCTCCCTCTAACCCAAACCTTCTAACAGAAAATGATGACCCCACAAGCTAAATAGACCAACCTCCCACCGCCCTCTCCTAACACAAAATGACGTCAAGAAGCTTAACTAATCAAATGCAAAGAACTTTAACCAATCAAATAGAAAAGACTAACTTAAAATACCTCCCTCTAACCCAAACCTGCTAACAGAAAATGATGACCCCACAAGCTAAATAGACCAACCTCCCACAGCCCTCTCCTAACACAAAATGACGTCAAGAAGCTTAACCAATCAAATGAAAAGAACTTTAACCAATCAAATAGAAAAGACTAACTTAAATTACCTCCCTCTAAACCAAACCTTTTAACAGAAAATGATGACCCCACAAGCTAAATAGACCAACCTCCCACCGCCCTCTCCTAACACAAAATGACGTCAAGAAGCTTAACCAATCAAATGAAAAGAACTTTAACCAATCAAAAACAAACAGAATAACTAAAAAGACCCTCTTCTAACCAAACCCTCCTAACAACTAAAGGGAAGAATTTTCTGTGAGGTTGTACATTTTAAGCACACACCAACTTAAAGTCCAGCCTCTCAGAAAATTCAGAGCCTAAGTCTACCCCTTAAACTACACCCTTCTGTCGCCTCTTACGACAAGCCCCTATTGGGCTGAGGATCTATTCTCTAAGTTCCTGATCCCCAAGGAGCTTAACCAATCAAATACAAGGAGACTAACTTAAAATACCTCCCTCTAACCCAAACCTTCTAACAGAAAATGATGACCCCACAAGCTAAATAGACCAACCTCCCACCGCCCTCTCCTAACACAAAATGACGTCAAGAAGCTTAACTAATCAAATGCAAAGAACTTTAACCAATCAAATAGAAAAGACTAACTTAAAATACCTCCCTCTAACCCAAACCTGCTAACAGAAAATGATGACCCCACAAGCTAAATAGACCAACCTCCCACCGCCCTCTCCTAACACAAAATGACGTCAAGAAGCTTAACTAATCAAATGCAAAGAACTTTAACCAATCAAATAGAAAAGACTAACTTAAAATACCTCCCTCTAACCCAAACCTTCTAACAGAAAATGATGACCCCACAAGCTAAATAGACCAACCTCCCACCGCCCTCTCCTAACACAAAATGACGTCAAGAAGCTTAACCAATCAAATGAAAAGAACTTTAACCAATCAAATAGAAAAGACTAACTTAAAATACCTCCCTCTAACCCAAACCTTCTAACAGAAAATGATGACCCCACAAGCTAAATAGACCAACCTCCCACCGCCCTCTCCTAACACAAAATGACGTCAAGAAGCTTAACTAATCAAATGCAAAGAACTTTAACCAATCAAATAGAAAAGACTAACTTAAAATACCTCCCTCTAACCCAAACCTGCTAACAGAAAATGATGACCCCACAAGCTAAATAGACCAACCTCCCACCGCCCTCTCCTAACACAAAATGACGTCAAGAAGCTTAACCAATCAAATCAAAAGAACTTTAACCAATCAAATAGAAAAGACTAACTTAAAATACCTCCCTCTAACCCAAACCTTCTAACAGAAAATGATGACCCCACAAGCTAAATAGACCAACCTCCCACCGCCCTCTCCTAACACAAAATGACGTCAAGAAGCTTAACTAATCAAATGCAAAGAACTTTAACCAATCAAATAGAAAAGACTAACTTAAAATACCTCCCTCTAACCCAAACCTTCTAACAGAAAATGATGACCCCACAAGCTAAATAGACCAACCTCCCACCGCCCTCTCCTAACACAAAATGACGTCAAGAAGCTTAACTAATCAAATGCAAAGAACTTTAACCAATCAAATAGAAAAGACTAACTTAAAATACCTCCCTCTAACCCAAACCTGCTAACAGAAAATGATGACCCCACAAGCTAAATAGACCAACCTCCCACCGCCCTCTCCTAACACAAAATGACGTCAAGAAGCTTAACCAATCAAATCAAAAGAACTTTAACCAATCAAATAGAAAAGACTAACTTAAAATACCTCCCTCTAACCCAAACCTTCTAACAGAAAATGATGACCCCACAAGCTAAATAGACCAACCTCCCACCACCCTCTCCTAACACAAAATGACGTCAAGAAGCTTAACCAATCAAATCAAAAGAACTTTAACCAATCAAATAGAAAAGACTAACTTAAATTACCTCCCTCTAACCCAAACCTTCTAACAGAAAATGATGACCCCACAAGTTAAATAGACCAACCTCCCACCGCCCTCTCCTAACACAAAATGACGTCAAGAAGCTTAACCAATCAGATGAAAAGAACTTTAACCAATCAAATAGAAAAGACTAACTTAAAATACCTCCCTCTAACCCAAACCTTCTAACAGAAAATGATGACCCCACAAGCTAAATAGACCAACCTCCCACCGCCCTCTCCTAACACAAAATGACGTCAAGAAGCTTAACCAATCAAATGAAAAGAACTTTAACCAATCAAAAACAAACAGAATAACTAAAAAGACCCTCTTCTAACCAAACCCTCCTAACAACTAAAGGGAAGAATTTTCTGTGAGGTTGTACATTTTAAGCACACACCAACTTAAAGTCCAGCCTCTCAGAAAATTCAGAGCCTAAGTCTACCCCTTAAACTACACCCTTCTGTCGCCTCTTACGACAAGCCCCTATTGGGCTGAGGATCTATTCTCTAAGTTCCTGATCCCCAAGGAGCTTAACCAATCAAATACAAGGAGACTAACTTAAAATACCTCCCTCTAACCCAAACCTTCTAACAGAAAATGATGACCCCACAAGCTAAATAGACCAACCTCCCACCGCCCTCTCCTAACACAAAATGACGTCAAGAAGCTTAACCAATCAAATGAAAAGAACTTTAACCAATCAAATAGAAAAGACTAACTTAAATTACCTCCCTCTAACCCAAACCTTCTAACAGAAAATGATGACCCCACAAGTTAAATAGACCAACCTCCCACCACCCTCTCCTAACACAAAATGACGTCAAGAAGCTTAACCAATCAGATGAAAAGAACTTTAACCAATCAAATAGAAAAGACTAACTTAAAATACCTCCCTCTAACCCAAACCTTCTAACAGAAAATGATGACCCCACAAGCTAAATAGACCAACCTCCCACCGCCCTCTCCTAACACAAAATGACGTCAAGAAGCTTAACCAATCAAATGAAAAGAACTTTAACCAATCAAATAGAAAAGACTAACTTAAATTACCTCCCTCTAACCCAAACCTTCTAACAGAAAATGATGACCCCACAAGCTAAATAGACCAACCTCCCACCGCCCTCTCCTAACACAAAATGACGTCAAGAAGCTTAACCAATCAAATGAAAAGAACTTTAACCAATCAAAAACAAACAGAATAACTAAAAAGACCCTCTTCTAACCAAACCCTCCTAACACCTAAAGGGAAGAATTTTCTGTGAGGTTGTACATTTTAAGCACACACCAACTTAAAGTCCAGCCTCTCAGAAAATTCAGAGCCTAAGTCTACCCCTTAAACTACACCCTTCTGTCGCCTCTTACGACAAGCCCCTATTGGGCTGAGGATCTATTCTCTAAGTTCCTGATCCCCAAGGAGCTTAACCAATCAAATACAAGGAGACTAACTTAAAATACCTCCCTCTAACCCAAACCTTCTAACAGAAAATGATGACCCCACAAGCTAAATAGACCAACCTCCCACCGCCCTCTCCTAACACAAAATGACGTCAAGAAGCTTAACCAATCAAATGAAAAGAACTTTAACCAATCAAATAGAAAAGACTAACTTAAAATACCTCCCTCTAACCCAAACCTTCTAACAGAAAATGATGACCCCACAAGTTAAATAGACCAACCTCCCACCACCCTCTCCTAACACAAAATGACGTCAAGAAGCTTAACCAATCAGATGAAAAGAACTTTAACCAATCAAATAGAAAAGACTAACTTAAAATACCTCCCTCTAACCCAAACCTTCTAACAGAAAATGATGACCCCACAAGCTAAATAGACCAACCTCCCACCGCCCTCTCCTAACACAAAATGACGTCAAGAAGCTTAACCAATCAAATCAAAAGAACTTTAACCAATCAAATAGAAAAGACTAACTTAAAATACCTCCCTCTAACCCAAACCTTCTAACAGAAAATGATGACCCCACAAGCTAAATAGACCAACCTCCCACCGCCCTCTCCTAACACAAAATGACGTCAAGAAGCTTAACTAATCAAATGCAAAGAACTTTAACCAATCAAATAGAAAAGACTAACTTAAAATACCTCCCTCTAACCCAAACCTGCTAACAGAAAATGATGACCCCACAAGCTAAATAGACCAACCTCCCACAGCCCTCTCCTAACACAAAATGACGTCAAGAAGCTTAACCAATCAAATCAAAAGAACTTTAACCAATCAAATAGAAAAGACTAACTTAAAATACCTCCCTCTAACCCAAACCTGCTAACAGAAAATGATGACCCCACAAGCTAAATAGACCAACCTCCCACCGCCCTCTCCTAACACAAAATGACGTCAAGAAGCTTAACTAATCAAATGCAAAGAACTTTAACCAATCAAATAGAAAAGACTAACTTAAAATACCTCCCTCTAACCCAAACCTGCTAACAGAAAATGATGACCCCACAAGCTAAATAGACCAACCTCCCACCGCCCTCTCCTAACACAAAATGACGTCAAGAAGCTTAACCAATCAAATGAAAAGAACTTTAACCAATCAAATAGAAAAGACTAACTTAAATTACCTCCCTCTAAACCAAACCTTTTAACAGAAAATGATGACCCCACAAGCTAAATAGACCAACCTCCCACCGCCCTCTCCTAACACAAAATGACGTCAAGAAGCTTAACCAATCAAATGAAAAGAACTTTAACCAATCAAAAACAAACAGAATAACTAAAAAGACCCTCTTCTAACCAAACCCTCCTAACAACTAAAGGGAAGAATTTTCTGTGAGGTTGTACATTTTAAGCACACACCAACTTAAAGTCCAGCCTCTCAGAAAATTCAGAGCCTAAGTCTACCCCTTAAACTACACCCTTCTGTCGCCTCTTACGACAAGCCCCTATTGGGCTGAGGATCTATTCTCTAAGTTCCTGATCCCCAAGGAGCTTAACCAATCAAATACAAGGAGACTAACTTAAAATACCTCCCTCTAACCCAAACCTTCTAACAGAAAATGATGACCCCACAAGCTAAATAGACCAACCTCCCACCGCCCTCTCCTAACACAAAATGACGTCAAGAAGCTTAACTAATCAAATGCAAAGAACTTTAACCAATCAAATAGAAAAGACTAACTTAAAATACCTCCCTCTAACCCAAACCTGCTAACAGAAAATGATGACCCCACAAGCTAAATAGACCAACCTCCCACCGCCCTCTCCTAACACAAAATGACGTCAAGAAGCTTAACTAATCAAATGCAAAGAACTTTAACCAATCAAATAGAAAAGACTAACTTAAAATACCTCCCTCTAACCCAAACCTTCTAACAGAAAATGATGACCCCACAAGCTAAATAGACCAACCTCCCACCGCCCTCTCCTAACACAAAATGACGTCAAGAAGCTTAACCAATCAAATGAAAAGAACTTTAACCAATCAAATAGAAAAGACTAACTTAAAATACCTCCCTCTAACCCAAACCTTCTAACAGAAAATGATGACCCCACAAGCTAAATAGACCAACCTCCCACCGCCCTCTCCTAACACAAAATGACGTCAAGAAGCTTAACTAATCAAATGCAAAGAACTTTAACCAATCAAATAGAAAAGACTAACTTAAAATACCTCCCTCTAACCCAAACCTGCTAACAGAAAATGATGACCCCACAAGCTAAATAGACCAACCTCCCACCGCCCTCTCCTAACACAAAATGACGTCAAGAAGCTTAACCAATCAAATCAAAAGAACTTTAACCAATCAAATAGAAAAGACTAACTTAAAATACCTCCCTCTAACCCAAACCTTCTAACAGAAAATGATGACCCCACAAGCTAAATAGACCAACCTCCCACCGCCCTCTCCTAACACAAAATGACGTCAAGAAGCTTAACTAATCAAATGCAAAGAACTTTAACCAATCAAATAGAAAAGACTAACTTAAAATACCTCCCTCTAACCCAAACCTTCTAACAGAAAATGATGACCCCACAAGCTAAATAGACCAACCTCCCACCGCCCTCTCCTAACACAAAATGACGTCAAGAAGCTTAACTAATCAAATGCAAAGAACTTTAACCAATCAAATAGAAAAGACTAACTTAAAATACCTCCCTCTAACCCAAACCTGCTAACAGAAAATGATGACCCCACAAGCTAAATAGACCAACCTCCCACCGCCCTCTCCTAACACAAAATGACGTCAAGAAGCTTAACCAATCAAATCAAAAGAACTTTAACCAATCAAATAGAAAAGACTAACTTAAAATACCTCCCTCTAACCCAAACCTTCTAACAGAAAATGATGACCCCACAAGCTAAATAGACCAACCTCCCACCACCCTCTCCTAACACAAAATGACGTCAAGAAGCTTAACCAATCAAATCAAAAGAACTTTAACCAATCAAATAGAAAAGACTAACTTAAATTACCTCCCTCTAACCCAAACCTTCTAACAGAAAATGATGACCCCACAAGTTAAATAGACCAACCTCCCACCGCCCTCTCCTAACACAAAATGACGTCAAGAAGCTTAACCAATCAGATGAAAAGAACTTTAACCAATCAAATAGAAAAGACTAACTTAAAATACCTCCCTCTAACCCAAACCTTCTAACAGAAAATGATGACCCCACAAGCTAAATAGACCAACCTCCCACCGCCCTCTCCTAACACAAAATGACGTCAAGAAGCTTATCCAATCAAATGAAAAGAACTTTAACCAATCAAAAACAAACAGAATAACTAAAAAGACCCTCTTCTAACCAAACCCTCCTAACAACTAAAGGGAAGAATTTTCTGTGAGGTTGTACATTTTAAGCACACACCAACTTAAAGTCCAGCCTCTCAGAAAATTCAGAGCCTAAGTCTACCCCTTAAACTACACCCTTCTGTCGCCTCTTACGACAAGCCCCTATTGGGCTGAGGATCTATTCTCTAAGTTCCTGATCCCCAAGGAGCTTAACCAATCAAATACAAGGAGACTAACTTAAAATACCTCCCTCTAACCCAAACCTTCTAACAGAAAATGATGACCCCACAAGCTAAATAGACCAACCTCCCACCGCCCTCTCCTAACACAAAATGACGTCAAGAAGCTTAACCAATCAAATCAAAAGAACTTTAACCAATCAAATAGAAAAGACTAACTTAAAATACCTCCCTCTAACCCAAACCTTCTAACAGAAAATGATGACCCCACAAGCTAAATAGACCAACCTCCCACCGCCCTCTCCTAACACAAAATGACGTCAAGAAGCTTAACTAATCAAATGCAAAGAACTTTAACCAATCAAATAGAAAAGACTAACTTAAAATACCTCCCTCTAACCCAAACCTGCTAACAGAAAATGATGACCCCACAAGCTAAATAGACCAACCTCCCACCGCCCTCTCCTAACACAAAATGACGTCAAGAAGCTTAACTAATCAAATCAAAAGAACTTTAACCAATCAAATAGAAAAGACTAACTTAAAATACCTCCCTCTAACCCAAACCTGCTAACAGAAAATGATGACCCCACAAGCTAAATAGACCAACCTCCCACCGCCCTCTCCTAACACAAAATGACGTCAAGAAGCTTAACCAATCAAATCAAAAGAACTTTAACCAATCAAATAGAAAAGACTAACTTAAAATACCTCCCTCTAACCCAAACCTTCTAACAGAAAATGATGACCCCACAAGCTAAATAGACCAACCTCCCACCACCCTCTCCTAACACAAAATGACGTCAAGAAGCTTAACCAATCAAATCAAAAGAACTTTAACCAATCAAATAGAAAAGACTAACTTAAATTACCTCCCTCTAACCCAAACCTTCTAACAGAAAATGATGACCCCACAAGTTAAATAGACCAACCTCCCACCGCCCTCTCCTAACACAAAATGACGTCAAGAAGCTTAACCAATCAGATGAAAAGAACTTTAACCAATCAAATAGAAAAGACTAACTTAAAATACCTCCCTCTAACCCAAACCTTCTAACAGAAAATGATGACCCCACAAGCTAAATAGACCAACCTCCCACCGCCCTCTCCTAACACAAAATGACGTCAAGAAGCTTAACCAATCAAATGAAAAGAACTTTAACCAATCAAAAACAAACAGAATAACTAAAAAGACCCTCTTCTAACCAAACCCTCCTAACACCTAAAGGGAAGAATTTTCTGTGAGGTTGTTCATTTTAAGCACACACCAACTTAAAGTCCAGCCTCTCAGAAAATTCAGAGCCTAAGTCTACCCCTTAAACTACACCCTTCTGTCGCCTCTTACGACAAGCCCCTATTGGGCTGAGGATCTATTCTCTAAGTTCCTGATCCCCAAGGAGCTTAACCAATCAAATACAAGGAGACTAACTTAAAATACCTCCCTCTAACCCAAACCTTCTAACAGAAAATGATGACCCCACAAGCTAAATAGACCAACCTCCCACCGCCCTCTCCTAACACAAAATGACGTCAAGAAGCTTAACCAATCAAATGAAAAGAACTTTAACCAATCAAATAGAAAAGACTAACTTAAATTACCTCCCTCTAACCCAAACCTTCTAACAGAAAATGATGACCCCACAAGTTAAATAGACCAACCTCCCACCACCCTCTCCTAACACAAAATGACGTCAAGAAGCTTAACCAATCAGATGAAAAGAACTTTAACCAATCAAATAGAAAAGACTAACTTAAAATACCTCCCTCTAACCCAAACCTTCTAACAGAAAATGATGACCCCACAAGCTAAATAGACCAACCTCCCACCGCCCTCTCCTAACACAAAATGACGTCAAGAAGCTTAACCAATCAAATCAAAAGAACTTTAACCAATCAAATAGAAAAGACTAACTTAAAATACCTCCCTCTAACCCAAACCTTCTAACAGAAAATGATGACCCCACAAGCTAAATAGACCAACCTCCCACCGCCCTCTCCTAACACAAAATGACGTCAAGAAGCTTAACTAATCAAATGCAAAGAACTTTAACCAATCAAATAGAAAAGACTAACTTAAAATACCTCCCTCTAACCCAAACCTGCTAACAGAAAATGATGACCCCACAAGCTAAATAGACCAACCTCCCACCGCCCTCTCCTAACACAAAATGACGTCAAGAAGCTTAACCAATCAAATCAAAAGAACTTTAACCAATCAAATAGAAAAGACTAACTTAAAATACCTCCCTCTAACCCAAACCTGCTAACAGAAAATGATGACCCCACAAGCTAAATAGACCAACCTCCCACCGCCCTCTCCTAACACAAAATGACGTCAAGAAGCTTAACTAATCAAATGCAAAGAACTTTAACCAATCAAATAGAAAAGACTAACTTAAAATACCTCCCTCTAACCCAAACCTGCTAACAGAAAATGATGACCCCACAAGCTAAATAGACCAACCTCCCACCGCCCTCTCCTAACACAAAATGACGTCAAGAAGCTTAACCAATCAAATGAAAAGAACTTTAACCAATCAAATAGAAAAGACTAACTTAAATTACCTCCCTCTAAACCAAACCTTTTAACAGAAAATGATGACCCCACAAGCTAAATAGACCAACCTCCCACCGCCCTCTCCTAACACAAAATGACGTCAAGAAGCTTAACCAATCAAATGAAAAGAACTTTAACCAATCAAAAACAAACAGAATAACTAAAAAGACCCTCTTCTAACCAAACCCTCCTAACAACTAAAGGGAAGAATTTTCTGTGAGGTTGTACATTTTAAGCACACACCAACTTAAAGTCCAGCCTCTCAGAAAATTCAGAGCCTAAGTCTACCCCTTAAACTACACCCTTCTGTCGCCTCTTACGACAAGCCCCTATTGGGCTGAGGATCTATTCTCTAAGTTCCTGATCCCCAAGGAGCTTAACCAATCAAATACAAGGAGACTAACTTAAAATACCTCCCTCTAACCCAAACCTTCTAACAGAAAATGATGACCCCACAAGCTAAATAGACCAACCTCCCACCGCCCTCTCCTAACACAAAATGACGTCAAGAAGCTTAACCAATCAAATCAAAAGAACTTTAACCAATCAAATAGAAAAGACTAACTTAAAATACCTCCCTCTAACCCAAACCTTCTAACAGAAAATGATGACCCCACAAGCTAAATAGACCAACCTCCCACCGCCCTCTCCTAACACAAAATGACGTCAAGAAGCTTAACTAATCAAATGCAAAGAACTTTAACCAATCAAATAGAAAAGACTAACTTAAAATACCTCCCTCTAACCCAAACCTGCTAACAGAAAATGATGACCCCACAAGCTAAATAGACCAACCTCCCACCGCCCTCTCCTAACACAAAATGACGTCAAGAAGCTTAACTAATCAAATGCAAAGAACTTTAACCAATCAAATAGAAAAGACTAACTTAAAATACCTCCCTCTAACCCAAACCTGCTAACAGAAAATGATGACCCCACAAGCTAAATAGACCAACCTCCCACCGCCCTCTCCTAACACAAAATGACGTCAAGAAGCTTAACCAATCAAATCAAAAGAACTTTAACCAATCAAATAGAAAAGACTAACTTAAAATACCTCCCTCTAACCCAAACCTGCTAACAGAAAATGATGACCCCACAAGCTAAATAGACCAACCTCCCACCGCCCTCTCCTAACACAAAATGACGTCAAGAAGCTTAACTAATCAAATGCAAAGAACTTTAACCAATCAAATAGAAAAGACTAACTTAAAATACCTCCCTCTAACCCAAACCTGCTAACAGAAAATGATGACCCCACAAGCTAAATAGACCAACCTCCCACCGCCCTCTCCTAACACAAAATGACGTCAAGAAGCTTAACCAATCAAATGAAAAGAAGTTTAACCAATCAAATAGAAAACACTAACTTAAATTACCTCCCTCTAAACCAAACCTTTTAACAGAAAATGATGACCCCACAAGCTAAATAGACCAACCTCCAACCGCCCTCTCCTAACACAAAATGACGTCAAGAAGCTTAACCAATCAAATGAAAAGAACTTTAACCAATCAAAAACAAACAGAATAACTAAAAAGACCCTCTTCTTACCAAACCCTCCTAACAACTAAAGGGAAGAATTTTCTGTGAGGTTGTACATTTTAAGCACACACCAACTTAAAGTCCAGCCTCTCAGAAAATTCAGAGCCTAAGTCTACCCCTTAAACTACACCCTTCTGTCGCCTCTTACGACAAGCCCCTATTGGGCTGAGGATCTATTCTCTAAGTTTCTGATCCCCAAGGAGCTTAACCAATCAAATACAAGGAGACTAACTTAAAATACCTCCCTCTAACCCAAACCTTCTAACAGAAAATGATGACCCCACAAGTTAAATAGACCAACCTCCCACCGCCCTCTCCTAACACAAAATGACGTCAAGAAGCTTAACCAATCAAATCAAAAGAACTTTAACCAATCAAATAGAAAAGACTAACTTAAAATACCTCCCTCTAACCCAAACCTTCTAACAGAAAATGATGACCCCACAAGCTAAATAGACCAACCTCCCACCGCCCTCTCCTAACACAAAATGACGTCAAGAAGCTTAACTAATCAAATGCAAAGAACTTTAACCAATCAAATAGAAAAGACTAACTTAAAATACCTCCCTCTAACCCAAACCTGCTAACAGAAAATGATGACCCCACAAGCTAAATAGACCAACCTCCCACCGCCCTCTCCTAACACAAAATGACGTCAAGAAGCTTAACTAATCAAATGCAAAGAACTTTAACCAATCAAATAGAAAAGACTAACTTAAAATACCTCCCTCTAACCCAAACCTGCTAACAGAAAATGATGACCCCACAAGCTAAATAGACCAACCTCCCACCGCCCTCTCCTAACACAAAATGACGTCAAGAAGCTTAACCAATCAAATCAAAAGAACTTTAACCAATCAAATAGAAAAGACTAACTTAAAATACCTCCCTCTAACCCAAACCTTCTAACAGAAAATGATGACCCCACAAGCTAAATAGACCAACCTCCCACCGCCCTCTCCTAACACAAAATGACGTCAAGAAGCTTAACCAATCAAATCAAAAGAACTTTAACCAATCAAATAGAAAAGACTAACTTAAATTACCTCCCTCTAACCCAAACCTTCTAACAGAAAATGATGACCCCACAAGTTAAATAGACCAACCTCCCACCGCCCTCTCCTAACACAAAATGACGTCAAGAAGCTTAACCAATCAGATGAAAAGAACTTTAACCAATCAAATAGAAAAGACTAACTTAAAATACCTCCCTCTAACCCAAACCTTCTAACAGAAAATGATGACCCCACAAGCTAAATAGACCAACCTCCCACCGCCCTCTCCTAACACAAAATGACGTCAAGAAGCTTAACCAATCAAATGAAAAGAACTTTAACCAATCAAATAGAAAAGACTAACTTAAAATACCTCCCTCTAACCCAAACCTTCTAACAGAAAATGATGACCCCACAAGCTAAATAGACCAACCTCCCACCGCCCTCTCCTAACACAAAATGACGTCAAGAAGCTTAACCAATCAGATGAAAAGAACTTTAACCAATCAAATAGAAAAGACTAACTTAAAATACCTCCCTCTAACCCAAACCTGCTAACAGAAAATGATGACCCCACAAGCTAAATAGACCAACCTCCCACCGCCCTCTCCTAACACAAAATGACGTCAAGAAGCTTAACCAATCAAATGAAAAGAACTTTAACCAATCAAATAGAAAAGACTAACTTAAATTACCTCCCTCTAAACCAAACCTTCTAACAGAAAATGATGACCCCACAAGCTAAATAGACCAACCTCCCACCGCCCTCTCCTAACACAAAATGACGTCAAGAAGCTTAACCAATCAAATGAAAAGAACTTTAACCAATCAAAAACAAACAGAATAACTAAAAAGACCCTCTTCTAACCAAACCCTCCTAACAACTAAAGGGAAGAATTTTCTGTGAGGTTGTACATTTTAAGCACACACCAACTTAAAGTCCAGCCTCTCAGAAAATTCAGAGCCTAAGTCTACCCCTTAAACTACACCCTTCTGTCGCCTCTTACGACAAGCCCCTATTGGGCTGAGGATCTATTCTCTAAGTTCCTGATCCCCAAGGAGCTTAACCAATCAAATACAAGGAGACTAACTTAAAATACCTCCCTCTAACCCAAACCTTCTAACAGAAAATGATGACCCCACAAGCTAAATAGACCAACCTCCCACCGCCCTCTCCTAACACAAAATGACGTCAAGAAGCTTAACCAATCAAATCAAAAGAACTTTAACCAATCAAATAGAAAAGACTAACTTAAAATACCTCCCTCTAACCCAAACCTTCTAACAGAAAATGATGACCCCACAAGCTAAATAGACCAACCTCCCACCGCCCTCTCCTAACACAAAATGACGTCAAGAAGCTTAACTAATCAAATGCAAAGAACTTTAACCAATCAAATAGAAAAGACTAACTTAAAATACCTCCCTCTAACCCAAACCTGCTAACAGAAAATGATGACCCCACAAGCTAAATAGACCAACCTCCCACCGCCCTCTCCTAACACAAAATGACGTCAAGAAGCTTAACTAATCAAATGCAAAGAACTTTAACCAATCAAATAGAAAAGACTAACTTAAAATACCTCCCTCTAACCCAAACCTGCTAACAGAAAATGATGACCCCACAAGCTAAATAGACCAACCTCCCACCGCCCTCTCCTAACACAAAATGACGTCAAGAAGCTTAACCAATCAAATCAAAAGAACTTTAACCAATCAAATAGAAAAGACTAACTTAAAATACCTCCCTCTAACCCAAACCTTCTAACAGAAAATGATGACCCCACAAGCTAAATAGACCAACCTCCCACCGCCCTCTCCTAACACAAAATGACGTCAAGAAGCTTAACTAATCAAATGCAAAGAACTTTAACCAATCAAATAGAAAAGACTAACTTAAAATACCTCCCTCTAACCCAAACCTGCTAACAGAAAATGATGACCCCACAAGCTAAATAGACCAACCTCCCACCGCCCTCTCCTAACACAAAATGACGTCAAGAAGCTTAACTAATCAAATGCAAAGAACTTTAACCAATCAAATAGAAAAGACTAACTTAAAATACCTCCCTCTAACCCAAACCTGCTAACAGAAAATGATGACCCCACAAGCTAAATAGACCAACCTCCCACCGCCCTCTCCTAACACAAAATGACGTCAAGAAGCTTAACCAATCAAATGAAAAGAACTTTAACCAATCAAATAGAAAAGACTAACTTAAAATACCTCCCTCTAACCCAAACCTTCTAACAGAAAATGATGACCCCACAAGCTAAATAGACCAACCTCCCACCGCCCTCTCCTAACACAAAATGACGTCAAGAAGCTTAACCAATCAAATCAAAAGAACTTTAACCAATCAAATAGAAAAGACTAACTTAAAATACCTCCCTCTAACCCAAACCTTCTAACAGAAAATGATGACCCCACAAGCTAAATAGACCAACCTCCCACCGCCCTCTCCTAACACAAAATGACGTCAAGAAGCTTAACCAATCAAATCAAAAGAACTTTAACCAATCAAATAGAAAAGACTAACTTAAATTACCTCCCTCTAACCCAAACCTTCTAACAGAAAATGATGACCCCACAAGTTAAATAGACCAACCTCCCACCGCCCTCTCCTAACACAAAATGACGTCAAGAAGCTTAACCAATCAGATGAAAAGAACTTTAACCAATCAAATAGAAAAGACTAACTTAAAATACCTCCCTCTAACCCAAACCTTCTAACAGAAAATGATGACCCCACAAGTTAAATAGACCAACCTCCCACCGCCCTCTCCTAACACAAAATGACGTCAAGAAGCTTAACCAATCAGATGAAAAGAACTTTAACCAATCAAATAGAAAAGACTAACTTAAAATACCTCCCTCTAACCCAAACCTTCTAACAGAAAATGATGACCCCACAAGCTAAATAGACCAACCTCCCACCGCCCTCTCCTAACACAAAATGACGTCAAGAAGCTTAACCAATCAAATGAAAAGAACTTTAACCAATCAAAAACAAACAGAATAACTAAAAAGACCCTCTTCTAACCAAACCCTCCTAACACCTAAAGGGAAGAATTTTCTGTGAGGTTGTACATTTTAAGCACACACCAACTTAAAGTCCAGCCTCTCAGAAAATTCAGAGCCTAAGTCTACCCCTTAAACTACACCCTTCTGTCGCCTCTTACGACAAGCCCCTATTGGGCTGAGGATCTATTCTCTAAGTTCCTGATCCCCAAGGAGCTTAACCAATCAAATACAAGGAGACTAACTTAAAATACCTCCCTCTAACCCAAACCTTCTAACAGAAAATGATGACCCCACAAGTTAAATAGACCAACCTCCCACCGCCCTCTCCTAACACAAAATGACGTCAAGAAGCTTAACCAATCAAATGAAAAGAACTTTAACCAATCAAATAGAAAAGACTAACTTAAATTACCTCCCTCTAACCCAAACCTTCTAACAGAAAATGATGACCCCACAAGTTAAATAGACCAACCTCCCACCACCCTCTCCTAACACAAAATGACGTCAAGAAGCTTAACCAATCAGATGAAAAGAACTTTAACCAATCAAATAGAAAAGACTAACTTAAAATACCTCCCTCTAACCCAAACCTTCTAACAGAAAATGATGACCCCACAAGCTAAATAGACCAACCTCCCACCGCCCTCTCCTAACACAAAATGACGTCAAGAAGCTTAACCAATCAAATGAAAAGAACTTTAACCAATCAAATAGAAAAGACTAACTTAAAATACCTCCCTCTAACCCAAACCTTCTAACAGAAAATGATGACCCCACAAGCTAAATAGACCAACCTCCCACCGCCCTCTCCTAACACAAAATGACGTCAAGAAGCTTAACTAATCAAATGCAAAGAACTTTAACCAATCAAATAGAAAAGACTAACTTAAAATACCTCCCTCTAACCCAAACCTGCTAACAGAAAATGATGACCCCACAAGCTAAATAGACCAACCTCCCACCGCCCTCTCCTAACACAAAATGACGTCAAGAAGCTTAACCAATCAAATCAAAAGAACTTTAACCAATCAAATAGAAAAGACTAACTTAAAATACCTCCCTCTAACCCAAACCTTCTAACAGAAAATGATGACCCCACAAGCTAAATAGACCAACCTCCCACCGCCCTCTCCTAACACAAAATGACGTCAAGAAGCTTAACTAATCAAATGCAAAGAACTTTAACCAATCAAATAGAAAAGACTAACTTAAAATACCTCCCTCTAACCCAAACCTGCTAACAGAAAATGATGACCCCACAAGCTAAATAGACCAACCTCCCACCGCCCTATCCTAACACAAAATGACGTCAAGAAGCTTAACTAATCAAATGCAAAGAACTTTAACCAATCAAATAGAAAAGACTAACTTAAAATACCTCCCTCTAACCCAAACCTGCTAACAGAAAATGATGACCCCACAAGCTAAATAGACCAACCTCCCACCGCCCTCTCCTAACACAAAATGACGTCAAGAAGCTTAACCAATCAAATCAAAAGAACTTTAACCAATCAAATAGAAAAGACTAACTTAAAATACCTCCCTCTAACCCAAACCTTCTAACAGAAAATGATGACCCCACAAGCTAAATAGACCAACCTCCCACTACCCTCTCCTAACACAAAATGACGTCAAGAAGCTTAACCAATCAAATCAAAAGAACTTTAACCAATCAAATAGAAAAGACTAACTTAAATTACCTCCCTCTAACCCAAACCTTCTAACAGAAAATGATGACCCCACAAGTTAAATAGACCAACCTCCCACCGCCCTCTCCTAACACAAAATGACGTCAAGAAGCTTAACCAATCAGATGAAAAGAACTTTAACCAATCAAATAGAAAAGACTAACTTAAAATACCTCCCTCTAACCCAAACCTTCTAACAGAAAATGATGACCCCACAAGCTAAATAGACCAACCTCCCACCGCCCTCTCCTAACACAAAATGACGTCAAGAAGCTTAACCAATCAAATGAAAAGAACTTTAACCAATCAAAAACAAACAGAATAACTAAAAAGACCCTCTTCTAACCAAACCCTCCTAACACCTAAAGGGAAGAATTTTCTGTGAGGTTGTTCATTTTAAGCACACACCAACTTAAAGTCCAGCCTCTCAGAAAATTCAGAGCCTAAGTCTACCCCTTAAACTACACCCTTCTGTCGCCTCTTACGACAAGCCCCTATTGGGCTGAGGATCTATTCTCTAAGTTCCTGATCCCCAAGGAGCTTAACCAATCAAATACAAGGAGACTAACTTAAAATACCTCCCTCTAACCCAAACCTTCTAACAGAAAATGATGACCCCACAAGCTAAATAGACCAACCTCCCACCGCCCTCTCCTAACACAAAATGACGTCAAGAAGCTTAACCAATCAAATGAAAAGAACTTTAACCAATCAAATAGAAAAGACTAACTTAAATTACCTCCCTCTAACCCAAACCTTCTAACAGAAAATGATGACCCCACAAGTTAAATAGACCAACCTCCCACCACCCTCTCCTAACACAAAATGACGTCAAGAAGCTTAACCAATCAGATGAAAAGAACTTTAACCAATCAAATAGAAAAGACTAACTTAAAATACCTCCCTCTAACCCAAACCTTCTAACAGAAAATGATGACCCCACAAGCTAAATAGACCAACCTCCCACCGCCCTCTCCTAACACAAAATGACGTCAAGAAGCTTAACCAATCAAATCAAAAGAACTTTAACCAATCAAATAGAAAAGACTAACTTAAAATACCTCCCTCTAACCCAAACCTTCTAACAGAAAATGATGACCCCAAAAGCTAAATAGACCAACCTCCCACCGCCCTCTCCTAACACAAAATGACGTCAAGAAGCTTAACTAATCAAATGCAAAGAACTTTAACCAATCAAATAGAAAAGACTAACTTAAAATACCTCCCTCTAACCCAAACCTGCTAACAGAAAATGATGACCCCACAAGCTAAATAGACCAACCTCCCACCGCCCTCTCCTAACACAAAATGACGTCAAGAAGCTTAACCAATCAAATGAAAAGAACTTTAACCAATCAAATAGAAAACACTAACTTAAAATACCTCCCTCTAACCCAAACCTTCTAACAGAAAATGATGACCCCACAAGCTAAATAGACCAACCTCCCACCGCCCTCTCCTAACACAAAATGACGTCAAGAAGCTTAACCAATCAAATGAAAAGAACTTTAACCAATCAAAAACAAACAGAATAACTAAAAAGACCCTCTTCTAACCAAACCCTCCTAACAACTAAAGGGAAGAATTTTCTGTGAGGTTGTACATTTTAAGCACACACCAACTTAAAGTCCAGCCTCTCAGAAAATTCAGAGCCTAAGTCTACCCCTTAAACTACACCCTTCTGTCGCCTCTTACGACAAGCCCCTATTGGGCTGAGGATCTATTCTCTAAGTTCCTGATCCCCAAGGAGCTTAACCAATCAAATACAAGGAGACTAACTTAAAATACCTCCCTCTAACCCAAACCTTCTAACAGAAAATGATGACCCCACAAGCTAAATAGACCAACCTCCCACCGCCCTCTCCTAACACAAAATGACGTCAAGAAGCTTAACCAATCAAATCAAAAGAACTTTAACCAATCAAATAGAAAAGACTAACTTAAAATACCTCCCTCTAACCCAAACCTTCTAACAGAAAATGATGACCCCACAAGCTAAATAGACCAACCTCCCACCGCCCTCTCCTAACACAAAATGACGTCAAGAAGCTTAACTAATCAAATGCAAAGAACTTTAACCAATCAAATAGAAAAGACTAACTTAAAATACCTCCCTCTAACCCAAACCTGCTAACAGAAAATGATGACCCCACAAGCTAAATAGACCAACCTCCCACCGCCCTCTCCTAACACAAAATGACGTCAAGAAGCTTAACTAATCAAATGCAAAGAACTTTAACCAATCAAATAGAAAAGACTAACTTAAAATACCTCCCTCTAACCCAAACCTGCTAACAGAAAATGATGACCCCACAAGCTAAATAGACCAACCTCCCACCGCCCTCTCCTAACACAAAATGACGTCAAGAAGCTTAACCAATCAAATCAAAAGAACTTTAACCAATCAAATAGAAAAGACTAACTTAAAATACCTCCCTCTAACCCAAACCTTCTAACAGAAAATGATGACCCCACAAGCTAAATAGACCAACCTCCCACCGCCCTCTCCTAACACAAAATGACGTCAAGAAGCTTAACCAATCAAATCAAAAGAACTTTAACCAATCAAATAGAAAAGACTAACTTAAATTACCTCCCTCTAACCCAAACCTTCTAACAGAAAATGATGACCCCACAAGTTAAATAGACCAACCTCCCACCGCCCTCTCCTAACACAAAATGACGTCAAGAAGCTTAACCAATCAAATCAAAAGAACTTTAACCAATCAAATAGAAAAGACTAACTTAAAATACCTCCCTCTAACCCAAACCTTCTAACAGAAAATGATGACCCCACAAGCTAAATAGACCAACCTCCCACCGCCCTCTCCTAACACAAAATGACGTCAAGAAGCTTAACCAATCAAATCAAAAGAACTTTAACCAATCAAATAGAAAAGACTAACTTAAAATACCTCCCTCTAACCCAAACCTTCTAACAGAAAATGATGACCCCACAAGCTAAATAGACCAACCTCCCACCGCCCTCTCCTAACACAAAATGACGTCAAGAAGCTTAACCAATCAGATGAAAAGAACTTTAACCAATCAAATAGAAAAGACTAACTTAAAATACCTCCCTCTAACCCAAACCTGCTAACAGAAAATGATGACCCCACAAGCTAAATAGACCAACCTCCCACCGCCCTCTCCTAACACAAAATGACGTCAAGAAGCTTAACCAATCAAATGAAAAGAACTTTAACCAATCAAAAACAAACAGAATAACTAAAAAGACCCTCTTCTAACCAAACCCTCCTAACAACTAAAGGGAAGAATTTTCTGTGAGGTTGTACATTTTAAGCACACACCAACTTAAAGTCCAGCCTCTCAGAAAATTCAGAGCCTAAGTCCACCCCTTAAACTACACCCTTCTGTCGCCTCTTACGACAAGCCCCTATTGGGCTGAGGATCTATTCTCTAAGTTCCTGATCCCCAAGGAGCTTAACCAATCAAATACAAGGAGACTAACTTAAAATACCTCCCTCTAACCCAAACCTTCTAACAGAAAATGATGACCCCACAAGCTAAATAGACCAACCTCCCACCGCCCTCTCCTAACACAAAATGACGTCAAGAAGCTTAACCAATCAAATCAAAAGAACTTTAACCAATCAAATAGAAAAGACTAACTTAAAATACCTCCCTCTAACCCAAACCTTCTAACAGAAAATGATGACCCCACAAGCTAAATAGACCAACCTCCCACCGCCCTCTCCTAACACAAAATGACGTCAAGAAGCTTAACTAATCAAATGCAAAGAACTTTAACCAATCAAATAGAAAAGACTAACTTAAATTACCTCCCTCTAACCCAAACCTGCTAACAGAAAATGATGACCCCACAAGCTAAATAGACCAACCTCCCACCGCCCTCTCCTAACACAAAATGACGTCAAGAAGCTTAACTAATCAAATGCAAAGAACTTTAACCAATCAAATAGAAAAGACTAACTTAAAATACCTCCCTCTAACCCAAACCTGCTAACAGAAAATGATGACCCCACAAGCTAAATAGACCAACCTCCCACCGCCCTCTCCTAACACAAAATGACGTCAAGAAGCTTAACCAATCAAATGAAAAGAACTTTAACCAATCAAATAGAAAAGACTAACTTAAAATACCTCCCTCTAACCCAAACCTTCTAACAGAAAATGATGACCCCACAAGCTAAATAGACCAACCTCCCACCGCCCTCTCCTAACACAAAATGACGTCAAGAAGCTTAACCAATCAAATGCAAAGAACTTTAACCAATCAAATAGAAAAGACTAACTTAAAATACCTCCCTCTAACCCAAACCTTCTAACAGAAAATGATGACCCCACAAGCTAAATAGACCAACCTCCCACCGCCCTCTCCTAACACAAAATGACGTCAAGAAGCTTAACCAATCAAATCAAAAGAACTTTAACCAATCAAATAGAAAAGACTAACTTAAATTACCTCCCTCTAACCCAAACCTTCTAACAGAAAATGATGACCCCACAAGTTAAATAGACCAACCTCCCACCGCCCTCTCCTAACACAAAATGACGTCAAGAAGCTTAACCAATCAGATGAAAAGAACTTTAACCAATCAAATAGAAAAGACTAACTTAAAATACCTCCCTCTAACCCAAACCTTCTAACAGAAAATGATGACCCCACAAGCTAAATAGACCAACCTCCCACCGCCCTCTCCTAACACAAAATGACGTCAAGAAGCTTAACCAATCAAATCAAAAGAACTTTAACCAATCAAATAGAAAAGACTAACTTAAAATACCTCCCTCTAACCCAAACCTTCTAACAGAAAATGATGACCCCACAAGCTAAATAGACCAACCTCCCACCGCCCTCTCCTAACACAAAATGACGTCAAGAAGCTTAACCAATCAAATGAAAAGAACTTTAACCAATCAAATAGAAAAGACTAACTTAAAATACCTCCCTCTAACCCAAACCTTCTAACAGAAAATGATGACCCCACAAGCTAAATAGACCAACCTCCCACCGCCCTCTCCTAACACAAAATGACGTCAAGAAGCTTAACCAATCAAATCAAAAGAACTTTAACCAATCAAATAGAAAAGACTAACTTAAAATACCTCCCTCTAACCCAAACCTTCTAACAGAAAATGATGACCCCACAAGCTAAATAGACCAACCTCCCACCGCCCTCTCCTAACACAAAATGACGTCAAGAAGCTTAACCAATCAAATGAAAAGAACTTTAACCAATCAAATAAAAAATACTAACTTAAAATACCTCCCTCTAACCCAAACCTCACGAAAAACACCACCCTCTAATCGAACCCACTTAACAGAAAATGATGACCTCAAAGCCGAATCTATAGAATATGCAGGACTTAAGCTGTACCTATCAACTACAATCCATGGCCATTTGGCAGGAACAAGTGGCCTTACCTTTATTAAAGTAGGGCAAATAACTGCTTTCAATTCCATTGTTGTCTGTTCTCAGGGACAGCAAGGAAGTTCTGATCCTGTTAATGACTTTAGGTCTCACACAAGGCAATATTTACATCATTTATTATAATAAAGCTTTTAACTAAATTAATGAAGTTATGAGACTTTCAGCAGATAATGACAAAAAAAACAAGAGGCCCAAGGTCCTTAACGGTCACCTGAGTATAATACAACAATTTAGAAGTTGAATACACTGACAGATGAAGCTTTGTTGCCCTAAAGCAAGAGAAGTAAGGAAGATCAGGATCAACAAAATAATTAGTCTAGTATTCAGTATCAACTCATAACTTAAGTTCTAATCTGTCCCCCACTTAACATTATCACCATGCAGACTATTAACAAACTAGTGCTTCTGTACTATTTTTAAACCCATATTAAGACCTCTAGCATTGACCTCTCTTATGGTCTTTGAAGAACTTTTCATAAGTTATTTTTGTCTCATTTTTATTTATCTATTACTTACAGGTCTGCCTGATTATTAAAACTAAGAAAGTACTTTTTGAATTATACGATAAACATTCTTGCATAATTATCTTATTCTATTAATCTTTTAAATACATTATTTACAGTGATTAATTATCAAAGGTGAATGGAAAAGGGGAATAACTTCTCTCAGTAGAATACAAATTAATAGAGCCCTGTCCAGGACCAGAATGCTTAGACAAATTGTCCAGATGTTCAAAAATCTGGTAGAAATACGCTTACTCATATCATTTGAACTTTTACTCAGTTTGCTTTCGATATGCCCAGAAGAAAAGAAGAATTTCACAGGTACAATGCATTTTCACTACAGATTCAACAAAGCCTTACCCTAACACCAGAACCCAAGACCAAAGGTCAAGAAATTTACAAATTTGGAAGAGTTACCCTCATCATCATAACTATGGACTTCAAAGAATTAAAACTTTTCCACTATATTATCAAAAGCCCCCCCCCCCCTTTCCTTGTTTTGCCAGAACCCCTGACCCTAGGACCACAAGATTTAAAAATTCTGTTCGAAGCTCCCATCTTCATCATAGCTAAGCAATTTATTTATCAGCTCAACACTAAGGAGCAGACAGGATTAGTTAATGATTAATTAATAGAATTAATGCATTTTCACTATATAATCAATAGAGCCCCCCTCCCCCCTCCCTCCTCAAGAACCCCAAAAGCTGAGGCCATGTATTTAAAAATTTTGGAAGAGGCATCCTTGCCTATCATAATCATGCACTTAGTTTTTTTAAATAATCTCCAGTAGCAAAGAAGAAGATTTTCATAGAATCAATGCATTTTCACTATAAAATCAATAGAGCACCGCCCTAACACCGGAACCCCTGACCCTGGGGCCATGAAATTCACAATTTTTAAAAAGGCATCCTTATGCATCATAACCATGCACTTAGTTTGTTAAAATAATCTCCAGTAGCAGAGAAGATTTTCAAAGAATCAATGCATTTTCACTATATAATCAATAGAGCCCCACCCTAACACCAGAACCCCTGACCCTGGGGCCATGAAATTCATAATTTTTGAAAAGGCACCCTTATGCATCATAACCATGCACTTAGTTGGTTTAAATAATACCCAGGAGCAGAGAAGAAGATTTTCAAAGAATTAATGCATTTTCACTATATAATCAATAGAGCCCCGCCCTAACACCAGAACCCCTGACCCAGGGGCCATGGCTTTCACAATTCTGGAAGGGGTCCACCTCCTCATCATAACTAGGTACTTAGTTTATCACCTTAATGCCCAGGAGCAGAGGAGAAGATTTTCAAAGAATTAATGCATTTTCACTATATAATCAATAGAGCCCCGCCCTAACACCAGAACCCCCGACCCAGGGGCCATGGCTTTCACAATTCTGGAAGGGGTCCACCTCCTCATCATAACTAGGTACTTAGTTTATCACCTTAATGCCCAGGAGCAGAGGAGAAGATTTTCAAAGAATTAATGAATTTTCACTATATAGTCGATAGAGCCCCGTTGTAACACCAGAACCCCTGACCCTGGGGCCATGAAATTCACAATTTTGGAAGAGGCACTCTTGCTCATCATAACTATGTACTTAGTTACTTTATTTAATACCCAGGAGCAGAGAAGAAGATTTTCAAAGAATTAATGAATTTTCCCTATATAATCAATAGAGCCCGGCCCTTACACCAGAACCCCTAACCCCGGGGCCATGAATTTCACAATTTTGGAAAAGGCACTCTTGCTCATCATAACTATGTATTTAGTTACCTTATTTAATACCCAGGAGCAGAGGAGAAGATTTTCAAAGAATTAATGAATTTTCACTATATGATCTATATAGCCCCACCCTGGGGCCAGAACCACTGACCCTGGGGCCATGAATTTCACAATTTTGGAAGAGGCACTCTTGTTCATCATAACTATGTACTTAGTTACTTTATTTAATACCCAGGAGCAGAGAAGAAGATTTTCAAAGAATTAATGCATTTTCCCTATATAATCAATAGAGCCCGGCCCTTACACCAGAACCCCTAACCCCGGGGCCATGAATTTCACAATTTTGGAAAAGGCACTCTTGCTCATCATAACTATGTACTTAGTTACTTTATTTAATACCCAGGAGCAGAGAAGAAGATTTTCAAAGAATTAATGAATTTTCCCTATATAATCAATAGAGCCCGGCCCTTACACCAGAACCCCTAACCCCGGGGCCATGAATTTCACAATTTTGGAAAAGGCACTCTTGCTCATCATAACTATGTATTTAGTTACCTTATTTAATACCCAGGAGCAGAGGAGAAGATTTTCAAAGAATTAATGAATTTTCACTATATGATCTATATAGCCCCACCCTGGGGCCAGAACCACTGACCCTGGGGCCATGAATTTCACAATTTTGGAAGAGGCACTCTTGTTCATCATAACTATGTACTTAGTTACTTTATTTAATACCCAGGAGCAGAGAAGAAGATTTTCAAAGAATTAATGCATTTTCCCTATATAATCAATAGAGCCCGGCCCTTACACCAGAACCCCTAACCCCGGGGCCATGAATTTCACAATTTTGGAAAAGGCACTCTTGCTCATCATAACTATGTACTTAGTTACTTTATTTAATACCCAGGAGCAGAGAAGAAGATTTTCAAAGAATTAATGAATTTTCCCTATATAATCAATAGAGCCCGGCCCTTACACCAGAACCCCTAACCCCGGGGCCATGAATTTCACAATTTTGGAAAAGGCACTCTTGCTCATCATAACTATGTATTTAGTTACCTTATTTAATACCCAGGAGCAGAGGAGAAGATTTTCAAAGAATTAATGAATTTTCACTATATTATCTATATAGCCCCACCCTGGGGCCAGAACCACTGACCCTGGGGCCATGAATTTCACAATTTTGGAAGAGGCACTCTTGTTCATCATAACTATGTACTTAGTTACTTTATTTAATACCCAGGAGCAGAGAAGAAGATTTTCAAAGAATTAATGCATTTTCCCTATATAATCAATAGAGCCCGGCCCTTACACCAGAACCCCTAACCCCGGGGCCATGAATTTCACAATTTTGGAAAAGGCACTCTTGCTCATCATAACTATGTACTTAGTTACCTTATTTAATACCTAGGAGCAGAGAAGAAGATTTTCAAAGAAATAATGCACTTTCACTATATGATCTATATAGCCCCACCCTGGGGCCATGAATTTCACAATTTTGGAAGAGGCACTCTTGTTCATCATAACTATGAACTTAGTTACTTTATTTAATACCCAGGAGCAGAGAAGAAGATTTTCAAAGAATTAATGCATTTTCACTGTATAATCTATAGAGCCCCGCACTAACACCAGAACCCCTGAGCCTGGGGCCATGAATTTCACAATTTTGGAAAAGGCACTCTTGCTCTTCATAACTATGTACTTAGTTACCTTATTTAATACCCAGGAGCAGAGAAGAAGATTTTCAAAGAAATAATACACTTTCACTACATGATCTATATAGCCCCACCCTGGGGCCAGAACCCCTGACCCTGGGGCCATGAATTTCACAATTTTGGTAGAGGGCTCAATGCTTATTACAATCATGCCAACAGTTTGACTGCTTGATGTCCAGGAGTAAAGAAGAAGATTTTTAAAGATTGCATGAATTTTGGTGGTTTTAGCCCCACCCCTCAGGCCCCAAGGGGGCAGGGACCATGAAATTCACAATTTTTGTTTCCCTTCACCCATAGATGCTATATGCCAAATTTGGTTGAAATTGGTTAAGCGGTTTCAGAGAAGAAGCTAAAAATGTTCAAATGTTAACGCACGACGCACGCCGACGGACGAGAACGGATAGCAATAGGTCACCTGACTGACTCAGGTGACCTAATAAAGATTAATGCTCGAACAACAAAGTAGATTGGAGAAAAAATTGACATTAACCATACTTACCCTAGAATAAATGTGAATTTCACAGACTACACACAATCCAAGAACTTGCATCATGCACACCTGAAAAAAAAATCCCCTTAACTTATTAAATAAACAAATTCTTCATATACTAGTGCACCAGATTTTATTTTTGCCTTTAATGGATGACAAGCTAATTCAGAGAATTGGTGTCCCCTGTTTAAGTAAAAAAGACAAGGGTGGAGAACTAGAGAGTTTGTATATGGAGAAAGAACTAGAAATATGTACATAGGACATGAATGCCCGCTGAGGGTATATTAGTAATGCAACATGTAAATTTGTATTAGTGTATGAAATTTGATGAGAATATCTTGAATAGTTTCTTTAAAATTGAAATTGAAATCTAAAAAGTTGGATATAGATGATAAATTCTCACCAAATTATGTATAAGTGCATAAACTTACATAAATATATCTTAAATGGTTTCTTTTAAATTAAGCGAAATGCAAACCTAAGAAAAGTGAGGTCAAGGTCAAAGGAAAGTTCAAGGTCAAATGTTTTTGATGCAGTTGAATACTTCTCACAAATACATATCAGCATATTTAAGTTTGATAAAAATATTTTGAATGGTTTATTTAAAACTGAGCTAAACACTAATTTAAAATAAATGAAGTTAAGGTCAAAGGAAAGGTAAAAAAATGTTGATGCAGTGGAAAAGGTTACATCAGTATATATTAGCATATGAAGTTTAATAAAAAAAATATAATGTTTTCTTTAAAACCTGAGTTAAACACAAATTGAGACAAGAGGCCCATGGGCCACAACGCTCACCTGAGTCAATATGGCCCTGCTGTTCTTCGTCAGCAGATTTCTTCTCCTATATTTCTCCTATATATTCATATATAAAGCTTTGATCGCCTGTTCTAGGCATACCCTACCCCAAGGTGCCATGTTTTGAATGAAATTGAATATAAACCTTCTGAGGATGCTTCTATCTTCATATAACTAATCATGATTTTGCTGTTCTTTAAAATAGAATTTTAAATATGTCTAACACCCTACCCTGGGGGGGGGGGGGGGATATTTGAACAAACTTGATTGTACACTACCTGAGGATGCTTCCATATCAATATGACTGATCATGGCTTTGTTGTTCTTGAGATTGAAGAAGATTTTTAAAGATATTTCCTGTATATGTTCTATTGTTAAACTTTGATCCCCCATTATGGCCCCACCCTACCACTGGAGGATGCCTTAAACTAGCTTGAATCTACAATATTTGGGGAAGATTCCATATCAATATGACTAATTGTGGCTTTGTTGTTCTTGAGAAGAAGATTTTTAAAGATTTTCCCTATATATTTCTATGTAAAACTTTGATCCCCCATTGTGGCCCCACCCTACCCCCAGGGGTCATGATTTGAACAAACTTGAATCTACACTACTTGAGGATGATTCCATATCAATATGACTAATTGTGATTCTGTTGTTCTTGAGAAGAAGATTTTTTTTCTTTATATTCCTATACAAAACTTTGATCCCTCCTTGTGGCCCCACCCTACCCCCAGGGGTCATGATTTGAACAAACTTGAATCTACACTACCTGAGGATGATTCCATATCAATATGACTAATAGTGGCTCTGTTGTTCTTGAGAAGAAGATTTTTTAAGATTTTCCCTAAATATTCCTATGTAAAACTTTGATCCCCATTGTGGCCCCACCCTACCCCCGGGGGTCACGATTTGAACAAAATTGAACCTACACTACCTGAGGATGATTCCATATCAATATGACTAATTGTGACTCTGATGTTCTTGAGAAGAAGATTTTTTTTCTATATAATCCTATACAAAACTTTGATCCCCCATTGTGGCCCCACCCTTCTCCCGGGGGTCATGATTTGAACAAACTTGAATCTACACTACCTGAGGATGATTCCATATCAATATGACTAATTGTGGCTCTGTTGTTCTTGAGAAGAAGATTTTTTAAGATTTTCCCTAAATATTCCTATGTAAAACTTTGATCCCCATTGTGGCCCCACCCTACCCCCGGGGGTCACGATTTGAACAAAATTGAACCTACACTACCTGAGGATGATTCCATATCAATATGACTAATTGTGACTCTGATGTTCTTGAGAAGAAGATTTTTTTTCTATATAATCCTATACAAAACTTTGATCCCCCATTGTGGCCCCACCCTTCTCCCGGGGGTCATGATTTGAACAAACTTAAATCTACACTACCTGAGGATGATTCCATATCAATATGACTAATTGTGGCTTTGTTGTTCTTGAGAAGAAGATTATTAAAGATTTTCCCTATATATTCCTATGTATAACTTTGATCCCCCATTGTGGCCCCACCCTACCCCCGGGGGTCACGATTTGAACAAACTTGAATCTACACTATGTAATGAAGGTTTCACATAAGTATAAACTTTTCTGGCTCAATGGTTCTTGAGAAGAAGATTTTTAAAAGATGACACCAAATTTTCACCAATTCTTAATTATCTCCCCTTGGAAGAGGGCGTGGCCCTTCATTTGAACAAACTTGAATCCCCTTCACCCAAGGATGCTTTGTGGCAAGTTTGGTTGAAATTGGCCCTGTGGTTCTGGAGAAGAAGTCGAAAATGTGAAAAGTTTACAGACGGACGGACGGACGGACAGACGGACAGACAGACAGACGGACTACAGACAAAATGTGATCAGAAAAGCTCACTTGAGCTTTCAGCTCAGGTGAGCTAAAAAGTAAGGTCAAAGGAAAGGTCAAGGTCAAAAAATATTGATGCAGTTGAATACTTTATATCAGTATGTATCAGCATATGAAGTTTGACGCTAATTTAAGAAAAGTGAGCCAAGGTCAAAGGAATTGTCAAGGTCAGAAAATGTTGAAGCAGTTGAATAGCTCTCATCAGTACAGTCCCTCAGATGTTCTACTTTCTCACTTGAACGGTGAGCAAACGCAGAGCGAACGGTGAATGAATGCAGAGCGAACGGTGAATGAACGCTGAACAAACGCTGAACGATGTGTGAATGCTGAACGCAATTTGGTGAACGGTCGGTGAACAGTGAGCAAACGCAGAACGCAAACGGACAAAAAATTCGAGCGCAAAATGAACAGTGAATGATCTGTGAATGCAAGATAAACGATTTATTCGGAATGTCTCTGATCTTTGCCTTGCATTGTATGCATTCTTCTTTATTCTATTGTTAGGTGCAAAAACATCAATACATCTCGTAAATAAATTAATTTTGGAGTGCCAACATTAGCATACTATGTTAAAAATGGTTCTAAACATTTCCAGAACAAATAATTAAATAAATAAATAAATCATTAAATAAATAAATGTTTCCACATTATCATGAGAAAATGCACATTAAGTACGCCTATTAATTGTGTTTCTTACAATATTTTCAGCACATATATATTATGTTTAAATTAAGCTGTTTAGTCACAAAAGATTTATTGCTGTTACACATCGATATTAATACAAAATTCTGTAGTCAAAGTAGAGAAATTACAAGGATATGTGTGTTTCCATAAGGAGGTGATTCCATGTAAAATAAAGTGCCCCACCACAGCATGATACGCCCGTCAAATATTGTTCAATTGTCATAAACAGTTTAGAGTGCAAGAAAATCATGTCAACCTTGACACAAGGATTTCAATGATTTTTGCATTCCTCGTAATATTTGTTTATACATCTCCTGTGGTGTAGGCATTAATTATAACATATATAACATTATAGATCTTCAACTGGTTGTGTAACACAACTTGTGTTAAAGCTTGACAAATGCCCATCTGCAGCCCCCCCCCCCCCCCTTCCACCTTTCAGATTTGTGAGACATGATGCTCTGAATTTGTTGATATTTACAAAAAATTAATTAAAAATATCATATTAAACAATATCAATTTAGTCTTAACAACTTAATCTATATCAAATTATATCCAAAATAAAAGGCTGGCCATCAAATGACATAGGCTATAAACTGACAAGCAGTTCTTCTGTCTAATTCCCAAAGGATACAGATAAGAGCTGCTTTAGGTCTCACACAAGGAAATAATTTCACTATATGTTACTATGTAGCTTTAATTAAATTAATTAATTAATTAGACTCTCAGCAGATAATTCATGAAAGAGAAAATAAAGATTAATGCTGAGACAAAAATTTGAGATCAGAAAAAATACGCCTTATGCGGCTTTTAAGAAAGAAAATTGAGTGTAAACATACCTACCCTGAAATACACGTGGGTTTCACATGTTGACAAACAGCCTACACACCATCCAGGAAGTTGCATCATGCGCATCTAAAAAAAGAGTTCCCTGTAATTCAGTGGCACAATTCTGCTAAAAATATGATATTCCTAGTACATGAGTCCAAAATTAAAACTGTAGACCTAAAAAAAGTTGCCGAAAATGAAAAAAAGAAAAAGAAATTGTCTCTATATATATAGAACTACAATTGACTAAGTTCATTTTGATTGGCTATTTCCTTGCGTAAGACCTTTAAGACAACTAAAAGTTAATGAAATTAAATGAAATTTGCATAAAATGTCTCTTAGTTATTTATCTTTCATATACCAGTGCATCAAAATTTATCTTTGTCCTTAAGGGATGAAAAATAGGAGATAACTCTTCCTAACAGATTATTGAATTTTAGGCTAAATTTCTATACAAATTCATCTACAGTATATTAATTTCAAAACTTAAAAAAAATCTTATGAGTTAATTATTGAGAAAAAAATTTGGAATGAAATGCAAGCTGAAATGTTGGGGTTTTTGGCTATCTGCTTTAAAGTTTTTTCATCTCTAATTAATAAGCTCTAATTACCTAAACAACAGGAAGTTTACTGATTTATAAGGAATTAATTAGCAAAAAATTGAAAATCTTAATTCTAAAACAAAGTCAGAGACTGGAAAAAATGGTGTCAAAAGAGACTTCAATAATGTACCTTGGAGCTTTGATAACAGTGATCACTGATTAATGGCTGGCAATTAAGATAAGGGGTTCTTTAGCAGTGGGGGGTGATGAGGCTTTTCCATCAGTCATCAAAGAATGGAGTTTCTCTTAGAAGACCAGGCAGCTCTAAAATAAATAAACAACACAAAAGTTTACAATACTTAAAAATGTGCACCACATACAATAGCATATATTACTAGAAAAAGTCTACAAGTGTACAGTTAAATAATAATCATGCCAAAAAAGGGACCAAAATGGTTGCATCAACATCAATACAAAAAAGGAAGTGTTCCTCACAACAAAGGCCAGAAGAATACAGGGACCACCAGCCCAGTCCAATTTCTAGTTCCCATAAGAAGACTAAGTAAAGAAGAGTTTCGGGACATTGTACAGCTACAGGAAAATGGAAAGTTCGCAGTTACAGATGCCAAGAGCCGAAGCAGTGAGATGAAGATTTTGCGACCCGGGCCAAGTGAAGTCCAGCCTGTAGACTCCTACATGGAAGCTGTGTCAGATGACCCGAATTCAAAATTATACAAAGTACTTCACCAAGAAAAGACTGCTAAATTGTGGAACCATGCATTTAAAGAACACTCACATAAGTTTCCAGACTGTGACGGTTCACTGGACTGGAATCAGCATGGGGAGGAAAAACGAGGCCTGGCATGGATCCTTTCCATCCGATGTAAGAAGTGCCACTATACCAGTCACCGAGAAAAGCTTTACGAAGAGATGAGGAGATCTGGAAGGGGACAAAGAGCTGCACAGCTAAATGTGGCCATGGCTGTCGGTCACCTGGGTACCAGTCTTACAACAGAGGGTATGCGTGGTATGCTTCTTGGTGCAAATATTGAACCAGCATCAGCCGCCAACATGCAACAGACCTGCAACAAAGTGGGGAAAATTATCACCAAAGTAAATAAAAACAGCATGAAGAAAATAAGGCAGAACATTCAAGAACTTAATGAAAAATGTGGACTTCCTGATACCCCTATCAGAGCGGAAGGAGATGCTCGGTATAATAATGCCACCTTTAGTGCCATTGGAAAAACCCCATTCCAAGCTGCCACCCAAGTGACTTATACCGTAAGTGAAAATGTAACTCAAAGGAAAAATGTTGTGGCAGTGTTCTGTGGGAACAAACTATGCAAGAAAGGCACACACCTACGAAGCAAAGGAAAGGAAGTTACCTGCCCAGGACACGAAGACTGCACTGCAACCATTCCTCCGGAGACCACCATTGGAGATGAGAAGAGATGGGCTGCAAACTGTATCGGGGAGTTACAAAGTGATGACCGTCCACTTGTCATTTCCCATTTCACCAGTGATGGAGACAGTGCCGCTGCATCTGGCGCATCTGTAAAACAAGGACATGTGATTGAAAACCTTAAAGACTTGCGTCACTTCTTTGACTCTCAAAGAAAACAGACAGCGAAGGCTCCATTCAGCAGTCACATGTTTCCGGGAAGAGCCAAAGCCATAAGAGAATCCATGCAGAGAAGATTTGCCTTAGACTTGAAGCTTCGATGCAGGACAGAGTACGAGAATTGCTACAAACACTACTCCGGAGACTTACCTTTGATGAAGCGGGCTATGTCAACTGCTGTTGGTTCCATCATAAGCTGCTACCAAGGACAGTGCGGAAAGTCCTGTCAACTTCATTCCTTTTCCTGTCATGGACTGAAAAGCAATAAGTGGAAATCTTCAGTGGTGCCTAGTGACTTTGAATTAAACATGACAGAAGATGACAAATGTTTGTTAAAAGACTGTATAAATTTGACTTTAGGACCAAGTAATCTTGACAGAATTAAATTTCATACTTGTACACAAAAATCTGAATCTGTGAATAGGGCATATTTAAAATCAAATCCAAAATGTATTACAAGTAGTAGAAATTTTGAAAGTAGAATACATAAAGTTGTGCACTCACTGAATAGGGGTCATGGAAACTCAACATTGGAACTTTGTGAATCTGTAGGGGCACCTGTTGTAAAAGGAAGTAGAGTTGTCCATCATCTAAAACAACAACAAAATAGGCAAAATTACTTTAAAATGAAACAAAAACTGTTAAAATATAAATCTCAAAGAAAATACTATAGATCTAAAAGATATCAGCTGTATGATAAAAAATCTAAAGACACTTACTGTAAATCACTAACAGATCCAAAATTAAAAAGGAGGTTGTAAGATTGTAAAACAAGAGGCCCATGGGCCACAACGCTCACCTGAGTCAATATGGCCCTGCTGTTCTTCGTCAGCAGATTTCTTCTCCTATATTTCTCCTATATATTCATATATAAAGCTTTAATCGCCTGTTCTAGGCATACCCTACCCCAAGGTGCCATGTTCTGAATGAAATTGAATATAAACCTTCTGAGGATGCTTCTATCTTCATATAACTAATCATGATTTTGCTATTCTTTAAAACAGAATTTTAGATATGTCTAACACCCTACCCTGCTTGGGGGGGGGGGGGGGGGGGGGGTTCATGATTGCATGATTTGAACAAACTTGAATGTACACTACCTGAGGATGCTTCCATATCAATATGACTGATCATGGCTTTGTTATTCTTGAGAATGAAGAAGATTTTTAAAGATATTTCCTGTATATGATCTTTTGTTAAACTTTGATCCCCCATTATGGCCCCACCCTACTGCTGGAGGATGCCTTGAACAAGCTTGAATCTACAATATTTGGGGATGATTCCATATCAATATGACTAATTGTGGCTTTGTTGTTCTTGAGAAGAAGATTTTTAAAGAATTTCCCTATATATTCCTATGTAAAAATTTGATCCCCCCATTGTAGCCCCACCCTACCTCCAGGGGTCATGATTTGAACAAACTTGAATCTACACAACCTGAGAATGAGTCCATATCAATATGACTAATTGTGACTCTGTGGTTCTTGAGAAGAAGATTTTTTTTCTATATATTCCTATATAAAACTCTGATCCCTCATTGTGGCCCCACCCTACCCCCAGGGGTCATGATTTTAACAAATTTGAATCTACACTACCTGAGGATGATTCCATATCAATATGACTAATTGTGGCTTTGTTGTTCTTGAGAAGAAGATTTTTAAAGAATTTTCCTATATATTCCTATGTAAAAGTTTGATCCCCCATTGTAGCCCCATCCTACCCCCGGGGGTCATGATTTGAACAAGCTTGAATCTACACTACCTGAGGATGATTCCATATCAATATGACTAATTGTGGCTTTGTTGTTCTTGAGAAGAAGATTTTTAAAGATTTTCCCTATACATTCCTATGTAAAACTTTGATCCCCCATTGTGGCCCCAACCTACCCTGGGGGTCATGATCTGAACAAACTTGAATCTACACTACCTGAGGATGATTCCATATCAATATGAATAATTGTGGCTTTGTTGTTCTTGAGAAGAAGATTTTTAAAGATTTTCCCTATATATTCCTATGTAAAACTTTGATCCCCCATTGTAGCCCCACCCTACCCCCGGGGGTCATGATTTGAACAAATTTGAATCTACACTACCTGAGGATGATTCCATATCAATATGACTAATTGTGGCTTTGTTGTTCTTGAGAAGAAGATTTTTAAAGATTTTCCCTATATATTCCTATGTAAAACTTTGATCCCCCATTGTGGCCCCAACCTACCCCTGGGGGTCATGATCTGAACAAACTTGAATCTACACTACCTGAGGATGATTCCATATCAATATGACTAATTGTGGCTTTGTTGTTCTTGAGAAGAAGATTTTTAAAGATTTTCCCTATATATTCCTATGTAAAACTTTGATCCCCCATTGTAGCCCCACCCTACCCCCGGGGGTCATGATTTGAACAAATTTGAATCTACACTACCTGAGGATGATTCCATATCAATATGACTAATTGTGGCTTTGTTGTTCTTGAGAAGAAGATTTTTAAAGATTTTCTCTATATATTCCTATGTAAAACTTTGATCCCCCATTGTGGCCCCAACCTACCCCTGGGGGTCATGATCTGAACAAACTTGAATCTACACTACCTGAGGATGATTCCACACCAATATGACTAATTGTGGCTTTGTTGTTCTTGAGA
>NW_026889803.1:68952500-68985000 GCF_033153115.1 Saccostrea echinata
CGCATCTAAAAAAAGAGTTCCCTGTAATTCAGTGGCACAATTCTGCTAAAAATATGATATTCCTAGTACATGAGTCCAAAATTAAAACTGTAGACCTAAAAAAAGTTGCTGAAAATGAAAAAAAGAAAAAGAAATTGTCTCTATATATATAGAACTACAATTGACTAAGTTCATTTTGATTGGCTATTTCCTTGCGTAAGACCTTAATCAGAGATCCTCTAACAGAAATGATTGAGACAGCTAGCCTTCCTACACTGAACTCATTAATTAATCTTTAACTGGATGCATGTACAGTCATTACTCCCAATGGATGAATGGATTTATACACACTATCTGCTTTGTAGTGCAATAAAAATGCATATTTATGTCATTCTGATATTAAATTTGAAAACAAAGATTTTTTTTTTATTTGTTACAATCATTTATAAAAAGAAAAAAACTTGTGTAATCTTGATGCAATATTTTTAATAAGGTTCCTGCATTACTCTTAGATTTGTAGGGACTATCTACCATAATTAAAACATTTTTTTTGAATACTTGATTATTTTTAGATTTAATGTCAGACTGGTTTTAATCTGCAATTCATACAGACAATGGGCATGCTGATTCCAACCCCCCCCCCCCAGTATAATTAGTTTTAATTATATTATACAATATCAATTAGTTTATCATACAATATCAAATTAATTTATTATACAATATCAAAGAAGTTTTAATTACTGTTCACCAAATTCAAGTTAGGCTAGCCAACTATTTAATCCAACAGGGCTGATTCTTTTTACCCAGTTCCCAAGAGATATAGATAACACCTGCTTGATCAGAGATGTTCTACCAGTTAGCTCCTCACACTCAACACATTAATTTCTCTCTAATTTGACATGCAATTTTCTGTTATCAAATTCTCCTTGACCAGTGCTTGATAATTACACCCATGGGAGAGGTGGAATTTCTCTTGTAGCATTACATTTGTTATAGATTGCTGTAAAGTATTTAATGGAAAAATAAGTATTTTCTTGATTTAACATATTTTTAATAAGGATACTGCAACACTCTTGCATTTTTTTGGACTGTATAATCTAATAGTAAAAAGACAGTTTTATTTTTAAATTTCAAGTGACAGTGACCTTGAAATAGGTCGCGACACACCTTCTACCTAAGATGCATAAATTGGCCAAGTTTGATGATTCTAAGTCTAATAATTTTCTAGTTATGAGCCGGACAGGATTTTTCCATATTTGGCCATAGCATCTTAATTAAAAGTCAGAGCGACCTACTTTTAGTGCGCAACACACCTTCTACCCAAGAAGTATTAGCTGACAAAGTTTGATAATCCTAGGCCTAATAGTATTAAAGTTATGAGCCGGACACGAGAAAAGCTAACAGACAGACGGACAGACAGACGGACATGTCAACACCATAACATAATATGTCCCGTCTAAAGACGCGCGTATAATAATAGAAAAATCACAATTTAAAATATTTTACAAAGGTCTGTGGCTGTGTTGCATAAATACACAGGTATTCTAAAATGTTCATGCAATTATATTTTATGTGACTTTTTTTTTTTAACGATTTTTTAGCAGTGAGACTTCTACTTTTGACACCCCCCCTCCCCGTCATGAATGTGGACAAGAGGATACAAAGAGGCATTCATATTATTTGTGATATATTTGAATTTCAGTAAATGATATTTTAGTAATATGCTGTCATACGTATATATAAACAAATTATACACACAGAGAGAGAGAGAGAGAGAGAGAATTCTGTCTTAGCCCCCCAAATGCATGTACCTGTATCAAGCAAAGATTTCTTAGTTTTATTTTTTTTTAAATATATCAGACAGTGTAAAAACCAATTCTTTATCAACAAATCAATTTGTCCTTCCATCACACTTTGCGTTTAGCTCTGTTCAAAGCTCAGTTTCAAAGAAACTATCCAAGATATTTTTATCAAACTTCATATGCTGATAGATATTGATGAGAGCTATGCAACTGCATCAACTTTTTTTGACCTTGACCTTTCTTTTGACCTTGACCTCACTTTTCTTAAATTAGTGTTTAGCTCAGTTTTAAAGATACCATTCAAGGTAGTGTTAGGCCAACATTTTTTTATTTTCTGTTTTACGGGAATTTTTTTTCAAAAATTTGAGTCGGGGGGTCGAAATAAAAATAAAAATAAAAGCTTGAAATTTAAGCAGTCGGTCAGAAAAATAAAAATAAAATGAAAAATGCAATGAAAATTTTTTTTTAATTAAGGATGGAATTTTTTTCTATGACCTTAATTTGTTAGGAAAAAAGGGTTATATGAAAAACTTATGTGTACAAAACACAAAATTGGTACGTTAATGTATCAATGAACTATTTTAAATTTAATTTTCTCTTAGATATCTGTGGCAGGGGGTGCATTTCTAGTATGAACAGCTTGCAGTTTCTAATATTAATGAAAATCAAACATACAAATCTATAGTCTTCTCTGTCGTCAAATACATGTATCATAGTGTCACCACAGTAAAACTTATAGGACTTATGTCACACGGTCACACCCCTCATAAACTTTTTAGAATCTTTTATTTTTCGGTATTCAGCAAGTTACAAGATCTGAGGATTTTGGACTAGCTCTGGCAAAGTTATGGCAAAAATACAGTGAGACATTCAATGGATCAGCTAAAATAAATTAATTCACAGAATTGCACGTGAGACATGATAAAAAGAAAAGTTGTATAATATTTTTGCAATGCAATTCAAATTAATACATATGTAGGTGGAAAAAAGTACCCCAATCTCTCTATTGAAAACACATTCAAACTTCCTCAATGTGTAGTAGGTTTGATCTCTTTTTATCCTTATATTTTTCTTTCTGAGCATGCTAACTTTCAACATAATTGTAGAAAATATGTACATCTTTCCCATAGTATACATATGTAAAATACACATGACAATATTCTGTTTACTGCAGAATTCAAAAATTTAGTGGTTGAAACTGGTTCTATAATCCACAACTTTTGAATGAAAAAAAGGAGCCAGGTCTCGAATTTAAATAATATTTGTAAGGGCGTATCATTTACAACAATACTTTTCCCTAGTGGTAAAAATGCTGTTTTACTAAACAAGAGACATAATTATACACTATATCAGCTGTTATTAATAGCTGATGTGCATTAATTTGTTATATAGCATGCAAAATTCCATAAAATGATAAAAAAGGAAATAATGTCTTGTATCAATCAAACATATATTTTCGTAAGTAATTTTGAATTCCAATATTTGTCATTAAAACGGGTGAAAGTTGTGACTCGAATTTCCTCAGTCACGCCACTTTCTATCAGTTCTACAGTGTTCTGTTCTGTCCTTAATTGTAAGAGAAAACACTATTGTCTTAAAATTAAGTTTAAAAAAATCTTCAAGACATATTTCAATGTATTGAAGCAACTGTCAAAGATAATACGTACTCAAAACCTTTCAAAACAAGCGGTTGACATGACAGAACCTTAATTTCCACATGGCCCTCTGCATGACATTTGATCAAGATTACCGTTTCGTCTATTTCATTCAATCTTTCATTAAAAGTTAATCTGAAAATTATACTTTTTCTAATATATGACATTGACATGTCACTTTTTTAAATGACTTTAAAAATATATGAAACCCTCCGATTCTGACATTTTGGCGCTATGCTGTGCAGTGACACTTCGAATACTGTGATTGGATAAATATATTTACCTCTGCCAATGACAAATAGCATTTTGAAAGGCTTGTGAAAAGTTTATTTATATTTCTTTTATTTTTTCAGTGACTATAAATAAACTATCGGCGGGAGAAATAAAAATAAAACTTGAATTAGAGACTTTTATTTTTATTTCATCTTAGCCCAAATTAGGGTCGGCGCTCCCGTAAAACAGGATATAAAAAAATGTTGGCCTTATCAAACTTCAAATGCTGATACATACTGAGGAGAACTATTCAACTGCATCAACATGTTTTGACCTTGACCTTTCCTTTGACCTTGACCTCACTTTTCTTAAATTAGTGTTTAGCTCAGTTTTAAAGATACCATTCAAGGTAGTGTTATCAAACTTCAAATGCTGATACATACTGATGAGAACTATTCAACTGCATCAACATGTTTTGACCTTGACCTTTCCTTTGACCTTGACCTCAATTTTCTTAAATTAGTGTTTAGCTCAGTTTTAAAGATACCATTCAAGATAGTGTAATCAAACTCCATATGTTGATACATACTAATATAAGCTATACAACTGCATCAACATTTTTTGACCTTGACCTTTCTTTTGACCTTGACCTCACTTTTCTTAAATTAGTGTTTAGCTCAGTTTTAAAGATACCATTCAAGATAGTGTTATCAAACATCAAATGCTGATACATACTGATGAGAACTATTCAACTGCATCAACATGTTTTGACCTTGACCTTTCCTTTGACCTCAAACTTCATATGCTGATACATACTGATGAGAGCTATTCAACTGCATCAATATTTTTTCACCTTGACCTTTTCTTTGACCTTGACCTCACTTTTTTCAAATCAGTGTTTAGCTCAGTTTTAAAGAAACCATTCATAATATTTTTATCAAACTTCATATGCTGATACATACTGATGTAACCTTTTCAACTGCATCAACAATTTTTGACCTTGACCTTTTCTTTGACCTTGACCTCACTTTTCTTAAATTAGTGTCAAACTTCATATGCTGATACATACTGATGTAAGCTATTCAACTGCATCAATATTTTTTCACCTTGACCTTTCCTTTGACCTTGACCTCACTTTTCTCAATTTGTGTTAAAATATTGCATTTCTAATATACCCTCGGCGGGGCATTCATGTCCTATGGACATATTTCTAGTTTTTCATTTCTTTGATGGAATAATTTCTTATTGATAACATACATAAGAGCTAGTGATGGGAATTGGTAAGAATTTCATAATGGATGATCAGGTTACTGTAACTAACTAATCAACGATTATAATCGGACATTTACAAAGTCTATCAATGTAGTTAATTAAATGGTAAGAATGGGTAAATGACTATTTTCTGGGTGTTTATTTTGCTGAAAACAAATAAATGGATATCATCTGTTTTACTGAGTGTGTATCTTTTCCTTTAATTTTTCCTCATACACTGTAGAGTTATAAAACTAAGTTTGAAGAGTAAAGAAATTTATATAATCTTAAAATTACACATAACACAATTTCACTGAATGTCAGTCCTTTAAAAAGTATCAATTACATCAAGTCATTTTCTTAATCATGAATTTACTTCTTGAGAAAACAAATTCTGCAAAATTGTTAGATTTAACGAAGGTAAAAAACAGCTGGTCCTACATTCATTTTGTAGAACCCAAAGTACATCCATACCCAGGAAGTGCTTTGTTACTCGGGTATGAATACAATTGTCTGTGCCATTAGGATACACAAATAAGTTTAAGAGATAAGTTGCAGCTGGAATACTGAGCTTATAGATACATGATGTTATTAATGTGTATAACGAAAACATGGTTTTTTATTCCAAGTTAAATTGTATAATTTACCACAAAGAAGGCGTCTCCATATGAGTGAAAAAATCTCGAGAGGGACGTTAAACAACATACAAAACCAAACCAAACCACAAAGAAAAGCGTAATTTATGAATATTGGCCTGAAACTTCTATAAAATTCTCTAAAATAGAGCTGTGACATATTCTTCCCAGCTCACGACCCCCCCCCCCTCCCCCTCCCTTTTTAAAATCAACAGGGTGTATTAGAGTACACAACGTGAATTAATGAAAAAATGTTGGTGTCTCCGAATGCACATTTTCTGCAATATGAATCACAAGGATTGATGTAAAAATGATATAGAAATAGAATACCAGAGTTTATAACGACATCATCCTAATTTTGCTATCACAAGATTCTTGAATATTGATGCTGTCAAATAATTAACAATTGAAAATTCTAAGACAAGAATATTGTTGATTAGTTTTCTGATTAAATTTTTAATTGAGACATGATGCTATCATTGTACTATAGCACGTGGCGCATGAGTATAAAGTAAATTTGACTAACCGTGGTATGTGAAAGTGAAACTATGTATAGTAATGTAAATAAATGATTTCATTATTAACAACAGCTGTTTATTAAATTAAATTGGTTCTATCACTTTCTTGCTCGCCTCCCCCCCCCCCATCGCTTTTTTTCTCTATTTCTTTCTCTCATTTGCTCTCTCTCTCTTGATTGAAGACTGTCGAAGAAGAGACAAGCATTACACAAATAAAACATTCTAAAATCTTTCATATATGCAATGGGATTTTAAAAAAACAAATACAAGCTTGATTGAACATATTATAATTATACGAGGTTCTAGTCATGATTATTTCTTAAATTAAGCTGCAACTTGACATGATCTTTTGTATATAAGTACACTGCACAGCTTTGAACAGCGACTGGGTCTTACCGACATCATAATCAATGGGAGATAAGCCATTTTATTGGAAGTTAATTTTAGTGATCAAGTAATTTTAATAGACTCTGCAGTCGCTATCTTGCATAAAAAATTTCAAAATATAATTTCAGGCTTATTAAAGTAGCTCATATGTACTCATTTCCGTATACAACTCAAAATGCTCAGGACATTGTTTCATTTACCTTTAAAAGATATCCGCTCTACAATAAACATAGGTTATCAAAGATTACAAAGCTCACCTCAATGAATGATATCTATAAGTAAGGCAAATTTCACATCATATTTTTTTTCTAGTTAGGGTACATCCCAAGATCAATATCCATGCAAGTTTGGTTTAAGTAGGACTTACAGTTATTTGTAAAAAGACCTGCTCAAAAAACTTTAACCTGTTTACTAATCAAGAAAATTTTGGTCAGTTCCAACATCCAAAGCAAGTCTGGAAGTTTCATCCTTAAATGCACCATCTATACAAGTTTAATCATAACAGGCCATAATTTTATATAGCTAATCCAAAAAAAATTACCCTGGTCACTCATCTAGAAAATGTAAGTCAGATTCAGAATCCAAAGAAAGTCTGGAAGTGTTCATCCCTAGATACATCATCCATGCTAATTTAGTTAAAATATTGCTAAAATTCACTCATGTGGAAAATCTAGGTCTGATCCAGCATCCGAAGCAGTTTTGTTAGTGTACATCCCTAGATGCATCATCCATGAAAGTTTGGTCCAGGTAGGGCTTATAGTCACTTGGGAATGAGACTGCTCCAAAATCTAAATCTGGTCTCATATGTGGAAAATCTAAATCAGATCCAGCATCTGAATCAAGTGTGGTAATGTCCATTCCTAGATGCATCATCCATGCAAGTTTGGTCCAGATAGGGCTTATAGTTACTTGGGAATGGACCTGCTCCAAAAAACTTTAACCTGGTCACTCATCTGGAAAATTTAGGTCAGATTCAGCATCCCAAGCAAGTGTGGTAGTGTCCATCCGTAGATGCATCATCCATGCAAGTTTGGTCCAGGTAGGGCTTATAGTTACTTCAGAATGGACCTGCTCCAAAAACTTTAACCTGGTCACTCATCTGGAAAATCTAGGTCAGATCCAGCATTCGAAGCAAGTGTGGTAGTGTCCATCCCTAGATGCATCATCCATGCAAGTTTGGTCCAGATAGGTCTTATAGTTACTTGGGAATGGGACTTGCTCCTAAAACTTTAACCAGGACGCCGACGCTAATGCCGACCACGATACCGACGCCAGGGGTATAGCATAAGCTCATCTCGACTTCCTCGAGGTGAGCTAAAAAATCTAGTGACACAGTGAATCACTAGCTGATCCAAAATTAAGAAAAAATTCATTCTGAAATATGTGTATCATGTAATAATTGTTTTATTATGCTCTGATTCTATTCAACTGTGACAATGTGGATTGATTGATTGATTGTATGTTGTTTTACGTCCCATTCGAGAATTTTTCACTCATATAGAGACGTCACCATATACCGGTGAAGGGCTTCAAATTTTGACCTTTACTTGGCACTCAGGGCCATTGAGCAGTGAGCGATCTTTATCGTGCCAACATCTGTCGTGACACGGGGCCTCGGTTTTTAAGGTCTCATCCGAAGGACCCGCAACTTTCACTTCAAAGTGCCGAGAGCATGGCGAAGGAACAGTTGCTACCCATTTTTTATCGACTTAGGTCAGTCGCGGCTGAGATTCGAACTCACGACCTTCCGATCACGGAGCGAGCGCTCTACCGACTGAGCTACCGTGAACGGTGTGACAATGTGGATGTATGTAAATGTTCTAGAATCATTTCGTATAAAATGTGACATTTTACGAGGGAGTCTGTACATGTAAATATGTTCTATGTTTTACTATTTACTTTATTGTAATTATTCTAAAAAAAAATTTCTTGTTTTTCTTACCTGTCTGCTAAACATAACAAAGGTCACAGAGGTGACTGGTAGAAATATAGTATCAAAACTCTCTGTTGATGACCAGATGACATCCGGCAATGTATATACGCCATGGTTGATCTTTAACAGGGGAGACTATTTCTATAAATCAGAGGAATTGTTGTCAAAATAAAAGTTACCCATTACTCTTTCTACTAGCTGGTCTCAAACAAGAAAATAGTTTTACAATATGTAAATGTATAGCTTTAATTAATTTAAATTAAAAAATAATAAAAAAAAAGTATTTCAGAACAAAAGAGAAAATAAAGATTACTGTAAACCAACAATTATTCGCGTCATCTTTTTTTTAAATCAATCCGCAATGATTCATTTACATGACTGAGGAAACATTCTCCATAATACAAGACACAATAAATGTTTCACAGCGATTAATATTCGTGAGTTAAAGTAGGTCGTGAAACGAATATTTCTCACACACAAATAAAAGTTGGTTTACAGTAATGCTTGGACAAAAATTTGAGATTTAAAAAAAAACGCCCTAACATACCTATCCTAAAATTTGCATGAGTTTCATGTGTTGACAGACTACACATCATCCAGGAAGTTACATCATGCACAACTTTAAAAGAAGTTCCCTTCAATTCAGTGGGACATTACCACTTAAGTTATTTTATTCCTAGTATATAAGTCCAAAATAATAATTTAGGCCTTAAAAGACCTTGGTTTAAAACCAGAGGCCCATTGGCCACATCACTCACCAGAACTATCAGGGATTTTTTTACCCCTTGATTCCAGGGGCCGTCAAGATTGGGAAAAATAGCGATATTTGGTTGAAATTGGGAAAAATATCTTCATACAAATAAATAGGAAAAAACAAGCAAAAGTCAAATATTTAATCATTTTTCTTATTTTTTATAGTATGAAGCTGGCTTAAACCAGCTTTAGTGGTATGAAATAATAGCGGCTGTTGAAGTTCAGAAGCTTAAAAATGGCAAAGCCGCAGGGTATGATAACATTGTAAATGAACATATTTATACGTTGTCATCTTTTTTACCTTTATGTAAGAAGTTTTTTAAAATAACATTTGATAGTGGGTTTGTTCCAGATGAGTGGTTAATCGGTATTGCTTGACGAATTTATAAGAATAAGAGTGATTCAACTCAGCCTGAAAATTACCGTCCTATGCAAACTGGAGAGACTGACATGATGCACATTTATTTTTTAGATAACGATCCAGACTTTAATTTTTAAACATCGATCCCGCTTTAAAAAGTATGCATGCAAACATCCATAGTATTCTGAATAACTTCTCGGAAGTCCTCGGATGGCTCGTACATCGCACATAGAGAACATAAACACCTTTTTGTCATTATTTTATTTTAATAATTTACAACTTAATACTTATTTTCATATTGGGAATTTTTAGGTATGATTTTGGGAAAAACTTGCACTTTTCAGCATTGGGAATGGGGCCGAATTTCGGCCCCGGAGAGACCCTAAAAAATTCCCTGACTATAATGGTGATAGCATCTGGATAAAATGTACAAGCAGACTATAACAAGCAAAGAGAGAAAAATACATGAAAAAATTGAATCAAATTTCAAGAATTACTAGACTATCATTCAACTAAAGCCTGACATCCCTAGTTTCCAAACCCATAACTCCTTTACAGTGTCCACCCAAAAGATTTTTCAGCACTTGTCTTGTCTGGCTAGCCATGACAAAATTTACTACCCATTTTCCACTTCGTTTACAAGTTGCCATTTTTTACTTTCAATTTCAATTTTTTGGCAAGTTGTTTGTGTATCGTTTCATACCTATATTTCAGTGTGTGTACCGTAAACCATTTCTTAGCAGGAAATATTGGTATGTATGGTAGTATCGGTATAACGTCCTACCTCTCTGTTTTATAACACAATGCAAAGTTCTTGTCTCACTGTCTTCACAAAATACACTTCAAATTCAAACTTTTAATGACTGTAAAACTAACATGTTAAAATGATACATTCTTGAATAATGATACATATTGATATAAAGTATTTCTATATTTTAACACAACCCTATTCATTAGAAACTCAGGTGCATTTTGATTCAAAGCATTTTTTAAAGTCAAAGACAATCTCCATCTTTACTTTTTCTTCCATTCATTAGCCGTTTACACATGGCAACCAGAAACAACAAATTATAAATAGCCAAACTAAGTTTGGACAGAAAGATAAGAAAATCATTCATTGAGAAAACTGAAAGTTTTAAAACTTCGCTATATTCATATTTCACAGAATTCTTTTGTTTTGTGATACAATTTTTTTAAAAGAAACTAGGGGTGAAACGATACACCTCCTTCACGGTTCGATACGTATTGTATAATTTTGTCTCGGTACGGTTATTTTCGATACGATACATTTTGATAGAAGGAAACAAATTCACCCTTGTTTCATGCTTTCTTTTACTAAATTTAGTCACTTAATTTACGAATTTTTATATGCAAATTGATGAGAAGAAATTGATTAGAATTATTTGACTGTCAATAATTATTTTACAAACTATCAATCATCAAAAATTTACGTTTTCTATACTTATTTATACTGAGTAATGTGTTTTACCTTATGCCAAACCCGACTGAATAATGATCCCGACTGAAAAATGAACTGAACCGAAAATTAGAGATTTTGCACCGTGTATCAAACCGAGAAAATATACCGCGGTGAATCGATACCGCGGTGAACCGTTTCAATCCTAAAAGAAACACATGGTTTTGACTCATTATGCAACTTGAATTATCACCCCTTGAAAGAGGGTGTGCAGGGTTCAACATTAACATTTTTAGGCTTTAGTCCGACAGGACTAATGCTTCTTTACTTTTACTAGTCCGCACGCGATTTTATGAGTCCGTCCAAAAAAAAAATCAATGTTTTATAACAGTTAATTTAAAAATAAAACATTGCAATGTACTTTTTTGAAATAAACAAAGCAATTACGTGAAAGTTTCATTCCAGGATTCTTTTATATTCTCGAGATCAGGAACTACAATTGTATTCCCGATCTCATTTTTTTCTCTATACATTACATCCAAATGTCTTTGTGTAAAAATAAATCATGATCGCTAAAATGTTTAACTTCATACCAATCAGTCTTAATTGACTTGGAATTACCTAACTCCCTGTCAAGAAGCTAGAAAGCTAAAGATGCATGCGGCATTTTCTAGTGAAAGTTGTCGAGAATTAAACATTGGCAATTTATTGATTTTTTTCCAGAAATTTTATTAGTCCATTCGGACTAATTAGCCTCAGATCTTATCAGTCCGAATGAAAATGTATTAGTCTGAGACTAACGTTAATGTCGAACCCTGGGTGTGGCCCTTCATTTGAACAAACTTGAATCTCCTTCACCCAAGAATGCTTTGTGGCAAGTTTGGTAAAAACTGGCCCAGTGGTTCTTGAGAAGAAGTCGAAAATGTGAAAAGTTTACAGACGGACAGACAGATAGATGGACAGATGGATGCCAGACAAAATGTGATCAGAAAAGGTCACTTGATCTTTCAGCTCAGGTGAGCTAAAAATGATAAACATCTTTGACAGAGAGTCGCAAAGGCCCTCCGCAACTGGAGATTTTTTTTTATGGATTTCTCATTTTCGAATACATTACACAAATTCAATAGCAATATTTCATAGAAATTGAGTGCTTAAGAACTGTGACCTTTTATTGTTAAAGTGAAAACGGAGGGTTAACAGCTATAAAGATTTATGTACATTGTATTTTCAAACTTTTGATTAGTTTTGAATGAGAAAAATGAAAATAATGAAAATGTAAGAATAAATAGAGAGAGCATTTTATAAATTGTCTACAGGCAAACAGATGAACAGACATTCCAACAGACTTTGGACACATGAAATATGAATAATGTAAGAATAAATAGACAAAGGCATTTTGTGAAATTGTTTACAGACAGACAAACATGATACACACAGTGATGGACCTTGGGCACGTCACCTTACTATCGCAAATGCGCTTCTGGTAGTAACGCTAAAAATTCATTTTGCTTGAGCTTCTTAAAGTACAAAACAGATTCACCTGTAAACACATGTATCATCCTGTGATCTTCTGCTCATCCCCATTTCCCGCCATAGCCAAATGCAAATAAAAGGAGTTTCAGTATGACGATCCCGATGTAATTTGACACCTCAAATTACTTTTAGCCCCATGATCAACCAATAATTTGGATACAAAATAAAAAAACAAGTCATCCCCCAGGTATTTCTTGCGAATTATCTTTGCCAAGATACATTTTGCATATTTCTTTTTTTTTCTCCACATATGTAATTTTTTTTGTTTGTCCAAAAAAATTTCCTTCATTGATATGTTAGCATAATTTCAAAACAGGACTTTATTATATTTTATATTTTTATATTCTCTTATTACTTGATAACAGATGTAAAGACAGACAGTAGACAAGAATGTCTACATCCAAGAGGATCCAAGAATTATTCAAAGGGGAGAGGGGTCGGTCCACGTACACTAATTAAAGGAATAGGAATCAGATTTCTTGAATTTATTGACACATGTGACAAGCAAAGAAAAAAAAAACACAAGCAAATAAAACAAAATTAAAAACAAACATGCACAAAATAGGGGGATGCGTTTTCCTGAAGAGGGTCAAAGGTAATTTTTTTCGTTACTTCACAAAGTTTTTTTCAATTAAAAACTGAACCATTATAAACTTAAGAGAAATATATCAGTTTTTCTATCGAATTCTCGTGTAAATATACCTATAGGTAACCTTACTTTTACATATATATGCAGCTCCACCGTTTTCCAATATCAAATTAATTCAACATCTCTTACGATTATCTACATGTACATTTGAAACTGTATTTTACTGCTTATAGTTGATGAGTGAAAACGTTTAAAGGGTGGGGACGTCTAGGTGTACACTTTTTTCCCCTCCAATTATTGACTAATTTGCAAATTTAACTTATACAGTTATAGTTATATGTATTGTACGAAAGCCAATCGAGCGCATTTTCGTAGGTAAAAAAAAAAAAGATTCCTAAAAGTGAGTTACTTTGAAAAAATATTAATGTAATCACTGTTTAATTAATCATGTTATTTCTATTTCAGTAAACATTTTAGTATACCCTATTTCCTATCTTTGTTATATATCATCAATGCGCCCCCAACCAATCTCCACCTAGGAATTAGGTGGACAACCCCCCCCCCCCCTACACACACAAAGCCCTAAAAATAATTCTTAGATTCAGTCACACTGTAATTCAATTTTTTGACTTCAAGATAAAGAGACCTTTACAATAGGGGTGCAAGTTTTGTCAATAACCATCTGCATTCAGAAGTATTAATTACTGTACACTAAATCAATGTTCATAAAAACATGAATCAATCGTCAATTTTCCTTCATTGACACAGAAACTGTCGGTGGGTTAGCATAATGGGGGGGGGGGGGGGGGCTTATATATTCCTTTTTTCTTTTTCTTTTTTTTAACTAGAAGAGTGCTCTGTCGCGGTGGGTTTTTCTTAATTTACCTATACCTTTCGGTATCTTTAGCAAATTCTATCTCCTCTTACCTTTGATAACATATAAAACATGATTGCAAGGCAAAAAGTAACAGGTCCAGTCCAAAGACAATTTCTACCTTCGTAGCTATTAATAGCTACGTAGGTATTTAAACCCGCCCAAAGTAGCTATTTTTACCTACTTTTTGCATTACTTGCATTTTGTGGCCAAACGGCCGAACGGCGCAGCATGGTGAGTGCCACCTTTCTTGATACAGTCACACTGATGATGAATACCACACAATTTATTAATAGCTACGTAGGTATTTAAACCCACCCAAAGTAGCTATTTTTACCTACTTTTTGCATTACTTGCATTTTGTGTCCAAACGGCCGAACGGCGCAGCATGGTGAGTGCCACCTTTCTTGATACAGTCACACTGATGATGAATACCACACAATTTTGGCCAAAAAAGATTACTTCATAAATTAACAATTTCGCATAGTAATTAATGCAAAATTGTTGATTTACAAAGTAATCATTCTTTGGCCAAAATTTTGTCGTATTCATTATCAGTGTGACTGTACTCACCATGTTGCGCCGTTCGGCCGTTTGGCCACAAAATGCAAGTAATGCAAAACGTAGGTAAAAATAGCTACTTTGGGTAGGTTTAAATACCTAGGTAGCTATTAATAGCTACATAGGTAGAAAGACGTGAGTATTTTTTTTTAAATCAAATTTTGAATCCATAGATACAAAAAGTATATATATCGATACGTATATATAAACAATGTAACATAAATAAGTACGTATACAGATATAATATATTATTGCATTCATAATGGTAACGCCAAGTCAAGACAAGAAAAGCATGCACACACCTGATATAATGTTTTCATTGAATTACAAAGTTTAATAAACTGAATCTACATTGTAAAATACTCACCTTTATAGCTGATTTTATGTTGACCAGTCAATGAGCATCTCCATTTGAATTAAAACTTACAACTTTCGTGGACATGAAAAAAAACCCCTAACACTTAATCTCAAGCGTTAAGAATCGAACATTCCCTGTAGAGTTGAAGCTATTTTTACAGGTCTGCTTGCAAAGGCGCTCGTGCGTGAAAAACATGAACAGTTACCGGTAGACTCGGAAGTCGAAAATTTACGAAAATTACCGAAGCTAAAAAAAGTAAAGAAATATGATTTTCTGTCTTTTAATTGGAATTAAAAGATAATATCTGCATGAGAGGTAATTTCTAAAATGATGTCGAATACATTTTCATCTTAATAATTTTAGGGTCGGTACAGAAACTGCAATTTATTCTATAAGATTTAGGCCCAAAGGAAGCAAGTATATAAAGCAGGGGATGGGGTTGGAAAAGCTTGGCAGAAATTCTAGACAACGCATCAACTTTTTTTTCTTGAGGCTAGGGGGTACAGCCATATATTTGCTTTGGTTTTTAACGTATATAACATGCACTGACAAGATCATTGAGAGAGCACAACTGAAATTAGCCTGTTTAAATTATAATATATATATTTTTTAATGTGGCAAAATTATGGGAGAGAACAGCCCTATGGTTCTTGGCTCCTTCGGGCCTAGATTAATTATAGTGTGAGCACCGACTCCAACCCCCCCCCCCCCCTCCCCTCCCCCTTCTGGAACTTCCAGGGTTACCATATTTCTAGGTAGAAGTAACGAATAAATATTGTTAATGATTATTAGTAAAGTATTTTATTTGTAAAAGAAATCCAGCCTTCTTTAAAATTTAGCTATCTCTTTTACTTATAATTAATGACCTTCTAAACACTGCATACTGAAGAGTTCCATTTTTTTGGTATAATTATTACTTTTATTCAGTTATAAGGATATTTACGATTACATCTAAATTAAGATACAAATCATTTAAAGTATTACTCAATTTGTAATCAATTTAAGCATTTCAAACACTTAATTAATCACTAAATTTGCATGCATTTTCAGAAAAATGTTTGACAAGCCCCCGCCCCTCACAAAAGATCTTGCTCAAACCTCGAAAACTTATTTCATGATGTGGGGGTAAGAGCAAAACAAATCATTTTCCTAAGTCAGTTTTCTTCTTAAACATGACTCTCCATACTATTTTACGCGGGGTTTGTGTTTCCTGCAAAAGGTGGAGGGGTCCAAGGCTATTTTTTAATTACTCTACATTTGGAGACCAGGTCTTCCAACAATCTATTGGAATTGCTATGGGTACCAATTGCGCCCCGTTATTAGCAGACCTTTTTTTGTATTCATATGAAGCAGAATTTGTCCAAAATCTTGTACGTGAAAAGAAGAAAACACTTGCTGTGGCGTTCAACTCGACATTTAGATATATCGACGATGTATTGTCAATTAACAATGGCTATTTTCATTCTTATGTCGATACGATATATCCTGGTGAACTTGAGATAAAAGATACCACAGAGTCTGAAACATCTGTTTCATATTTGGATATTTTACTTGAAAAAGACGTTAATGGTAATCTAACAACCAAGCTTTATGATAAACGTGATGACTTTAACTTTTCAATCGTCAACTTCCCTTACTTATGCAGCAGTATACCTTCATCACCTGCATACGGAGTATATATATCTCTCAGTTGATTCGATACGCAAGAGCATGCTCTACGTATGTACAATTTCTAAAACGAGGTAAATTATTGACAAATAAGTTGATGAAACAAGAATATCAGCTGTCTCGTTTAAAGTCATCATTTCGTAAGTTCTATGGTCGATACAATGACCTTGTCAGCAAATACAATTTTTTATTGAGTCAAATGCTGACTGACGTTTTTCATATTAATTGTTAGGCAATTATTTACACACTGAATTGTCGACGGATTTTTCCGTTATTTCCCGATCATGACAAGGAGCACACGGCGGGTGTGACCGGTCGGCAGGGGATGCTTACTCCTCCATGGCACCTGATCCCACCTCTGATGTTTGGAGGTCCGTGTTTGCTCTGCTCCTATTTTGTATTGTATAATGGACTTTTGAGCTTGAACACTGTTCGTTATCTCCATATATTTCATTTAAATCTAATGATTCTTAAAACTCGGGAAAGGGGGTCCGACCCCCCTCTAAATCCGTGCATGCAAGAGTTGTAATGGCCAGTTCTTTCTACAACCGCGTCACATCAACTATTCTAATGAAAAATTTAAATGTATACATATTAATGCATTTAAGAGGGTTTTTTCTTTTTAATTTAGAGCATAGTTGTAAATACGTAACGACAATTTTCAACACTTTCATCAAAACTTATGCAGTGAATAGCTACATCATATACCATCAACATCGAGGTTTGCAGAGGAAAATGAGTCGACTCGAGTGTGCCAGGAACTCGTTGGGGAATACAGAGCTGACAGTCAAAGATCAGGACCAGCCCAGTGCTTAGAGCGGTTGACAGCCAGACACTTTGTCTTCTTCGCCCCTGGTATTTCACTTAATACTAGTACTGAGAGCTAAATTGATAATTCTCAATCCCCCCCCCCCCCTCCCCCAAGTTTATCGTTCAAAAATGGCTTAATGTGGTACATATATCTTTTTGTCCATCTTTGCAGACGGTTAAAGTATCCGACCCATATAAGCCTCAGATTCAATGGAATTGAATGCATAACAGAAATGTGTATGGGCTGAATACTCAGTATATTTAGACATAATTTTCCACGCTCTACCATCGGCTCATACATGTACATTCGCGTCTGAGAGAGGAACGAACGACAACTCTGCATAGGAGATTGATAATTTTCATGTCTTAGTATCAGTATTCAAGAACGAAACGTGTCCTAATTTTTGACCTTGTCCTTGAAGAGATACATGTATCCCCTTTGATTTTACTCAATAAAAATCAATTCTAAAAAATCTATCTGGTGAAAATATAGTTTTCAATTGTTTTTCTATTCCTAATGATCAAATACATCTTTCCACTACATCATTGATATTCTTAGTATTTATTTTTTTTATTTTCAAAAATTTTACTTCTTTCCATTGACTTCAATGCAATCTTGCCGTTCACGGTAGCGCTACATTCCAAGCAATGTTTAATAGGTCGGGTGCACTGCCTTTTTAATATATTCGATCAGTGCATATTATCTATTCAAGATATATTACTAAAGTCGGGTACTCTTCACACAATTGTTCCGAAGAAAATAGTTCCATTCATGATCAGTAGATACAACATTACAACAAATGTTAAGAATAATGATGTATATTTAATACGTTAAAGAAAACAAAATTAACGTAAAAAGATTTTAAGAAAATCACTTTTCCCAAGAAAAGGAAATAAAAAGTTTTCATATTCCTACGCTCGCTGCCTCCTCAGTCTTTTTCACGAAAATATATAGGTCATCCTTCGATTGATAGTGATAAATCTTTTCACCAATTATATAACTGTCATGATTATTGTTCGTTAATTGCCGTATATTTTCTTTTGAGTGAGAATATTAATCATTAACTGTGTGTGTGTGTGTGGTTTTTTCTCTTTTTTTAAATAACGGAATGGTTATTATGTTGTTAAACACCTGCAATCGTAACTTCTCGGCAAAGCAACGTGATTTGCCGAGCTCGTCTGAAAGGATCTTCGCACGTGTGTAAACCTAGTCTATTTGGTCTTGCAAGCACAGGTATGTGCATCGTTCGCTAGTGACGCTTAGATCATGTAGACTGGGTATCAGTATTTGCTACGGACATGAAGAAGAACTATACACCAGTTTCATAACAAGTGCAGGTTTTTTTACTCAAGCCCTAGACTGGGCTAAAGGGGCTGAGTTACCTAAAACGATGCTAGGTCATTGATCTACTCAGTTTAAAAACACGAAAATATACTATTTTTGTAAATAAAAACATTTCTAGAAACAAAAATGAAGTTTATCTTCAAAACGTCTCTATATTCAAAATCTATATAAAGTGTTAAATGTCGGATTTTATTCTATGACGAAGGAGTGATGCTCCACAGCCGCAACCGATCTCGCGCTTTCCTTTGCGTTTAACAACGGCCGTCAATGCATCTCTAGACGAGTTCATTGATTACTCTTGTTGACCCATCTTTAACATCTGCCTATACTTTGAGTTAAAGTACTTTAATAGCACAAAATTAAAAAATAAATTAAAATCTATCCTTGATAGATCTATAGTTTTGCTATTTATAAAAATTGGGCTATCTTTGATCTTTGCTTGGACTTGTTTCGAATTTTTACAGAAGATTCTAACATTGGAAAGTTAGATGGTACACATGTAGCACAGGCCCATAGTATGCGGGATTTTTTCGGAGCCCCCCCCCCCCTTTCACTTTGAAAACGTTGCTACAGGCCTGTAACATGCTATTTGGATTAAATATTCCTGAAAATGAGTGAGCTGTTAAATACATCTTTAAAATTATACGGTTAATTATATTTAGTCTATGTTCTATGTGAAATTAAAACTTTTTCTATAGGCATCTGCAACGTTGTGATAATAAAAGTCACTAATCGCATGTAACGTTATATACATGTATGTACATGCAGTTTCCTTAGTACATGCATATTTTATTCAACAAAAGATGTTGAAACCCAGTAGCCTAAATATTATGTCATTTTAGGTTATTTATGGCCATTGTATAGTTGACTTTCTACAGCTTGAGTATCTCTGACGTTTTATCAGTAAATAGTTTGTTTTTTTTTAAATTAGAAATCATCTGAGCACAATGAAAATTCGAATAAATTAAAAGTCGAATATCTTGGATATGGGGTAACCCATATCTATTCTTGTATCAGTTTATGGAAGGCACTTTTCCACACGTGACGATGTTTTCGTCAAACCCATTCTCCAATCAATTGAATGAGTCGCATTTAGGCCAAAGTTTTTTTTTCAATTGGTTTACGATTCCGCCGACCCTAATTTTCACCAATCATGAAAATAAAAATAATGTCTTTTTCCGACATATTTTTCAGGATTTTTCTCAGCTGAACTGGTGGGTTTTAAATTTTAGAATGCATCTTAGTCAAAAAAGCGCTTATAAATATATGAGACCTTAACAAACATTTAGGTGACCGTAAATAAACACATGTGCAAACCAAAAATGGCGGTTCTCTCATGTAACAAGGTAATTCCTCACTGAAAGGAATGACACACACTTAAAGAACTTTTTATGCATGGAAAAGTGAATAAAATCTTGGATGCATGATCCCTTTCTCTAATTGCGATGTCTCAATTGGCTAAATTCATCCCGTAATATTGGAGAGTGTATGACCAACCCTGATCGACCTAGCAGACACAGATACACCTATAGGTAACAGGGATTTATCAGTGCCTTCTCATGGGCCGAAATTCGGCCTCATTCCCAATTGAAAATGAGTTCAGTTTTCCCAGTTTGGCAGTATTTTTTCCCAATTGGTGAACAATGCTTTTATTTTATTTTATCTTTGGGAAAAAAGTAAAATTGTCAGATTGTCTGTAATTTTCATCTATTTAACTCATTTAGCAAAGCTACAGTCATAACACATGTTTTAAAACACTGAAAAAACGTCGCCAACTTTTAATCCAAATTTCCTCCGTTTTCTAAAAATGATGATATTGTGTAATTATATAGATTTATTAAGTTATTTCCATCTACTCAATTGATCTACAAGTGAATGGTAAGGACTTTATGCATTATTTCAGATAGAAAAATATATTTTCAATGCATTAATACATATTAAAAGAGGACTTTTAGAAATGTGTACTTAGTATAATTTTTTGCAGGAGGTTTATAATCTCCAGAAACAGATACTATAATGACCTAAATTGAAATCTCATACACACATGTACATGTACCACCCTAAGTTGTATAAATACTTTATACTCATTGAAGTCCATTCTAATTGTCGTTTGGTTGCCCAAATTAGAGTTCATGCTGAAATGTTAAATGAATTACCCCTGAATACATGATTTAAGCAACATTTTAATTTTTTTTTCCAATTTCATCAAATAGCCGATATTTTTTTCCCAATTTCCCAAAAATGGTGTTTCCCAAAATAGGCTGATAAATCCATGGATAATAGTTAAGCCAATTTAGTGTTGAGAGATACATCTTAGCAGTAACACTGACCTGAGTGATTATTTCACTGGATAAATTCAAATGTGTATAAAACATTTTGTTAATTTATAGAAGTAATTTTAATATACAAATCTTTGCAAATTTGATACTCAATTGAGATTAGAGCCCTCTGAATTACTAAGTAAATAATGAGCATTGCCTACTGTGCAGGTACATAACAAAATTTAAAGAAGGGCTTGATTGAGAAATTATTTGAACATTAAATTTAATAGCTGCATGATCAAATTATTACAGTATAACCTTTATTTCAACGTCAATTACTTTCAATATTGTTAAACAATTAAATTGTATTTTTCTTCAATCTAAATTTAACTTAAATTTGGATCCTTATTTTTAGTTTGTGGGGATACTGAGGTTTATAACACATCACATATCACTGAAGAGCACAAAAAGAAGTTGAAAATCATGAACCAAGCACTGATTGACAAACAAAAATCAGAACTAAATGAAAATGACATTCAGTCTAAAGTTAGAAATGAATTAAAATTAAATAAAAAGAGTTATGTGATCAAGACAATAAAACTTAAAAGTACTATTGACGTGTATTATTTTCATTAAAATAAACATTGCTGGTATTTAAAAATGAAATTGTTGAATCCTAAATTATTTTTATTTTTATTTTTCGACCACCCAATGCATTTTTTTGAGACAGAAAATCGTAAACCAAAAAAAATAAAAACTTTGGCCTTAGCATGACGGTCTACTACGTGTTTACGATTCAATAGCGACATGTGGTTTTCGTCGGTTTACAGCATCATATTTACTTGGTCACTGGAAAAACCGTACTGCTTCTTTTTTACTTTATAAGGCTGAAATTGAAAGATTATATTCCAAAGACACTGTTCCATGCTCACATTTGATATTTGAGTTGTTTTCGATGATTAATAGTTGCCTCAAATACCGTACAAACGCTTTGACGTTTGCGTGTACATAAAAACATTTTGATGATATTGAGTAGTAAAATAATAATTGCGCACTTTATCAGTTTATACTGCTGTCTAAAACTATGTTGCAGTTCATGTATATCACGTGAAAAAAAACACTCAATGCTTTATCTGTATATATACACAATAGTCTACGTCTCTTTGAACAGTGGTTTACTCCGATGTATTTCAAGTTGATATAAGGCTTCACAAAGCAAATTTTGTAAATTATGAGCATAGAAATGTACATCATTTTCAATATTTCTTTCATGAATATCAAAAAATTGTTTTAGACCAGGAAATAGTCACGTGAAATTCTTATATATTCACTGATAGTACATACAGCACGGGGAAACTGTCAGGCAATTGTCTACAACGGAGTGTAGAAAACCCAGATTTTACCGTTGTAAAACATTTGTATGTAAATGTGAGCATGGAATTCGTAGATAATGATGTACATATTGTATTAAGTGTCTAAAATGCTTGGATAAATGCATCATGTCTTTCCGAGAGCGATTTGGAAAACTGGCCTTTTTGAAACGTACACGTAGTATTTTTTGTAGTAACCCATAATGCAACTCATTTACCCGATTGGTCGATTTTTCAGTCACGTTGGTGCCTCATTTGGCATGTAAATTTATTTTGACGTCACAGAAAATAGTTTCCTCGACCAGCTGCTAAAGTCCTTCCAAGAATCAACCAATCAGAGTGTAGCCTTCTTCCAAGATTCTTCCTTGATTAGCGTAAACTCTCTGACGTCAGTGACCTCATTTTCAGCAAGCGAGCTGTCGGCTGCATGTCGCATTTCACCAGACACAACTTATTATTGCCAGTAAACATGGTAAAAAGTTTATTACATAGCGGAAAGAAAGAGAGTTAAATAGGTAAGAGCCACGAGAATGCATTAGGCCTACTTATTTTATACGTGCAAAAAGTGACCTTCGAGTTTGTGTGCATATTGCCACAAGAAGGAAATCGGGAAAATTCCCACGATTTATTGTTCGTTAAAACTATCAGTTTTTGTATCGAAGTAGATAATATCTAGGTTTATTTAAACAAATATGGCTTACTGTTTAATTTATTAGTAGTATCCAATGCAATCCGCTTGAAAGTAATTAAAATTATGTTAACTTTTACAAGTGTGTATGAAAACTAGGCCTAGCGCCCATCAGTGAATTAATTCCCACGGTCTTTATATGGCAAAATATTATAGAATACTTAAGAAATTTCCGTTCAGCACTATTAGACATAGTACCCCCAAAAGGTTTTGTATGAGATATTCTTTAAACTAAAACTTCAAGAAGTGACTGAACGATCCTAATTTAATGCACAGACCGCCCAAGTTTCTAGATCCCCATGTCTCAACTCCCCGGGGCCCCTAGCCTAGTGAATATATAGACTGGTATTGCCTGTCTAGCTATCGTTCGGAAGTCAGACAGGCAAGCCAGTCTAAGTGAATATACTGCGTGGTGTAGATAAACTTGATAGGGAAACGTATATGAAAAAACTTTTGTTTCTTTGCTAAATAAGGCATATAATCTGTCCATCCTTTGTTAATTTCACTTTCATTCTCTTAAAACAATGTAAGACAACATGAATGAAACCATTCATGCACAGATCTAGAAGGGGAGGGGGTCTGGACCCCCCTCCCCCCTGGAATTTGCAGCTATTAAATGTATATACTAAACCAACTAAAAGTTACCTTGGACCCCCCTCCCAGAAAACACAGACCCCCTCCCCCTAAAAAACTGTGACCCGTGTTAAGTTGGTATGAAAAGTCATAGATATGAAGCTTTAGAAGTGAGCGATCCCCCCTCCCCCGAAATAGGTTTATCACGTTTTGGAAAGGATTTTTTAAAAAAACTTTTTTTTGTGTGTCAAGAAATTTCCAGGTTGTTTTTTTTTTGACTGGGATGGACCCCCTTGCAAAAAATTCCTGTATCCGCACCTCTCCACTCAATAACCATAAACATTAAATTTCTCATTATTTCTAGTGGTCAATGTTACAGTAATAAGGCTTATCTAACAAACAGTATTGCTCTAAACCTTGCACTCAGACTACTAATTGACAGTGAAATTGATTTAATTTTAATATGGGTTAACACCATCCCTTAAGATTATTACTGAAAAATAAAAGAAAGACCTTATGAAGGAATAATGAATTTCATAATGTATTATTTTTCAATACATGTATGGTAAATAATGAAGACTACTTCAACATGCAGTTATAACTGTATTCTATATGACAATTAAGTAGCAATACATATTTATAGGATCTCCCATGATTTGTGGTTGGATATGATTTTTTATCCAATGAGTTGTGTGTTTTTTACCCCTGAGCCTTGGCAAGGGGAGAAAAACACACGAGTTGGATAATATCCAACTACAAATCATGGGAGATTGTTTTAATCATGTGTTATACATTACTTTCAATGTTTACCACTGTATTTTATACCCCTGCTCCCAAGGAGATTGGGTTTACTGTTTTACCCTTGTGTGTCGGTCTCTGTGTCTGTCCATAACAAATTTTTTTTTGCAGTTTTCTCAGCAACTACTCATTGCAGATGCTTGAATTTTAAAACAGTCTTTGTTTTGGCATGCCATATGGTGGAAATCATTTTTATATGAATCGGATGTCAACTTCCTGTTTATCCATGCATCTGTCCCTACCGATTTATTCACATATATATTCATATTAGTGGGGTTATAACTAGTGAGCATTGCAGGGTTCGACATTCACGCTCGTCACCTCGTTATTTCCATCCCAGAATGATTTTGGACAACCTGATTTTCAGTCTGGCTCGCCCAAATGATGACCTGGGACGAGTTTGGAATATTCAATAATGATGTTTAATATTTTAAAATAAACTTTATAAGCCTTATTATACTGCATTATGAGAAATTTGCAAAAGTGAACCAAAGTGCAGTTCTGAATTTGGTATAAAAAGTAGTTGGGTCTGTGGGTAAAATATGGGTCTGCTGGGTTATAGATATTGCTTAATGGATGTTTTAAAAAGTTTTGAGTTTCTTCATTTTTGGCCAGTCCGTCGGGAGAGGGCAACCACACATTTTTTTTTTTTTTATAGATGGCCTTATCTGAAATATTGTTACATCGTCATTTTTCCAACACATAGATTATAATTAAGATATACATAGCAGATAGATGTAAATGAACGATGTTGTATGTTTTTGTCATATAAAAATTAAACATTTTTCAATTTAAATTTATATATGATAAATTGTAATATATTTTAAATTGTCAATTTTTATAGAGGTCAGTATGTAAAATTTACTAACTAAAGGCTGTGAAGTCAATCTATACAGGTTAAAAAACAAATATGTAATACATATGGTGTACCTTGTGTTAAAGTGAATCACAATCTTTTTGTTTTATTAAAATGTAATCCTGTAAAAAAAAAACAAAAAAAACTGCTGTGCAGAAAAGATCAGAAATGAAAAATTATGGCATTTTTAGCTCACCTGAGCTGAAAGCTCAAGTTAGCTTTTCTGATCACATTTTGTCTGTAGTCTGTCTAGCTGTCCGTGTGTCGATCCGTCTGTAAACTTTTCACATTTTCAACTTCTTCTCCAGAACCTCTGGGCCAATTTCAAACAAACTTACCACAAAGCATTCAAGTTTGTTCAAATGAAGGGCCACCCCCTGATTCAAGGGGAGATAGTCAGTGATAATTAAGGCCAAAAAAAATAATAGTCTTGTTTCCTGCTACCCGACCGACCCTATTTTTTTGCACCCGACCCTAAGTTTTTAGCTCACCTGAGCTGAAAGCTAAAGTTAGCTTTTTTGATCACATTTTGTCCGTCGTCCATCTAGCTGTCCGTCTGTCTGTAAACTTTCAAGGGGAGATAATTAGGAATTAGTGAAAAAATAATGGCATTATTTAAAAATCTTCTTCTCAAGAACCACTGGGCCAGGAAAGATGAAACTTAAGTGGAAACATCCTCAGGTAGTGTAGATTCAAGTTTGTTCAAATCATGACCCCCGGGGGTAGGGTGGGGCCACAATGGGGGATCAAACTTTTACCTAGAAATATATAGGAAAATATCTTTAAAAATCTTCTTCTTAAGAACAGCAAAGCCATGATTGGTCATATTTATATGGAAGCATCCTCAGGTAGTGTAGATTCAAGTTTGTTCAAATCATGACCCCCGGGGGTATGGTGGGGCCACAATGGGGGATCAAAGTTTTACATAGAAATATATAGGAAAATATCTTTAAAAATTTTCTTCTTAAGAACAGCAAAGCTATGATTGGTCATATTTATATGGAAGCATCCTCAGGTAGTGTAGATTCAAGTTTGTTCAAATCATGACCCCTGGGGGTAGGGTGGGGCCACAATGGGAGATCAAAGTTTTACATAGGAATATATAGGAAAAATCTTTAAAAATCTTCTTCTCGAGAACAGCAAAGCCCTGATTGGTCATATTTATATTGAAGCATCCTCAGGTAGTGTATATTTAAGTTTGTTCAAATCATGACCCCTGGGGGAAGGGCAGGGCCACAATGGAGGATCAAAGTTTTACATAGAAATATATAGGAAAAATCTTTAAAAATCTTCTTCTCAAGAACAGCAAAGCCCTGATTGGTCATATTTATATGGAAGCATCCTCAGGTAGTATAGATTCAAATTTGTTCAAATCATGACCCCTTGGGGTAGGGTGGGGACACCAGGGGGGATCAAAGTTTTACATAGAAATATAGGAAAAAACTTTAAAAATCTTCTTCTCAAGAACAGCAAAGTCATGTTTAGTCATATTGAAATGGAAGCATTCTCAGGTATTGTAGATTCAAATTTTTGCAAATCATGACCCCTAGGGGTAGGATGGGGCCACAATGGGGGATCAAAGTTTTACATAGGAATATAAAGGAAAAAAATCTTTGTCTAAAGAACAGCAAAGCCATGTTTAGTCATATTGATAAGGAAGCATCATCGGGTAGTGTAGATTAAATTTTGTTTCACTGATTACCCCTGGGGGTAGGGAGGGGCCACACTGGGGTATCAAATTTTTACCAAGGAATATATAGGAAAAAATCTTTAAAAATCTACTACTCAAGAACAGCAAAGCCATTTGTTAAATTGATATGGAAGCATCCTCAGGTAGTCTAAAATTCAAGCCCCCCCCCCCCTCCCCCATATAAACTTTTCAATACTGAATTGACTTGTGCTTTTTCCTAGCCATTGTGTTCAGGTGAGCAATGTGGCCCATGGGCCTCTTGTTTACTCTCTCATTAAAACTGGCCTTAGTCAAGGAAATATTTTTATTTATTCAATGTTATACCTAATTTTACTACACATTAAAATTAAAAGAAAAACAAATAATTTTCAAAATTTTATTTCCAATTATATTTTCTTTACTTCAGTCATAAATGTAATAAACATATTAATGTTTTTACAGCATTTTTTAAAATTATATAATAAAAAAAATACCTTTTTTCTTTGCATCAGTCATGAACTCTGTTGTAATACAGACACCTTTTGCACACTTTATTAGGTCACCTGAGACACTCACGTGACCTATTGCTATCTGTTTTCATCCGTCGTCGTGAGACACTCAGGTGACCTATTGCTATCTGTTTTCATCCGTCGTCGTGAGACACTCAGGTGACCTATTGCTATCTGTTTTCATCTGTCGTCGTGAGACACTCAGGTGACCTATTGCTATCTGTTTTCATCCGTCGTCGTGAGACACTCAGGTGACCTATTGCTATCTGTTTTCATCCGTCGTCGTGAGACACTCAGGTGACCTATTGCTATCTGTTTTCGTCCGTCGTCGTGAGACACTCAGGTGACCTATTGCTATCTGTTTTCATCCGTCGTCGTGAGACACTCAGGTGACCTACTGCTATCTGTTTTCGTCCGTCGTCGTGCATTGTCCGTCGTGCATTAACGTTTGAACATTTTCAACTTCTTCTCCGAAACAGCTAAACCAATTTCAACCAATTTTAGCATATAACATCTATGGGTGAAGGGGAACAAAAATTGTGAATTTCATGGTCCCTGCCCCCCTGGGGCCTGAGGGGTGGGGCTAAAACCACCAAAATTCATGCAATCTTTAAAAATCTTCTTTACTCCTGGACACCAAGCAGTCAAACTGTTGGCATGATTGTAATAAGCATTGGGCCCTCTACCAAAATTGTGAAATTCATGGCCCCAGGGTCAGGGGTTCTGGCGCTAGGGTGGGGCTATATAGATCATATAGTGAAAGTGCATTATTTCTTTGAAAATCTTCTCTGCTCCTGGGTATTATTTAAACAAACTAAGTGTATGGTTATGATGGTCACAATATGGGATTAAAGGTGGTACAGAAGAACTAAATAGTTTGTTAATTGTCTGCATTGCGATAGTGATAAATGGGGGATAGATTAGAATTGAATTTGTGAGTTGTTACTGAATACTAGATAATTATTTCATTGATCCTGATCATCCTATTTCTCTTGCTTTTGGGCAACAAAGCTTCTTCTATCAGTTTATTTGATACTTTATGGATCCTCTAAATTGTTGTATTATACTCAGGTAACCGTTAAGGCCCTTGGGCTTCTTGTTGATGAAATGCTTTGAAACTCGGAATATAAAAATAGATTAAAAGTGTAAACAAGATGATATGGTCATTATGCACATGCTTGTACATGCAACACTGCAGTGATCAGGAGACTTGACATAGCTACAATTTTTATACTTTTTGATGAAATGCTTTCTTCCTCAGAATATAGAAACATATTAAAAGTGTAGACAGGATGATTTAGTCATCATGTACATACATGCACCTGTGCTTATGTGCAGTGCTTAAGTGACCAATATAAATGATATAGCCGTAACTTTTAATTTTTAGCTCACCTGAGCTGAAAGCTCAAGTGAGCTTTTCTGATCACCCGTTGTCCGTCGTCCGTCCGTCCGTCTGTCCGTCCGTCTGTAAACTTTTCACATATTCAACTTCTTCTCAAGAACCACTGGGTCAATTTTAACCAAACTTGGTACAAAGTATCCTTGGGTAAAGAGGAGTGAAAATTGTTAAAATAAAGGGCCAAGTCCCCTTACAAGGGGAGATAATCAAGAAAAGACAAAAATAGGGTGGGGTCATTAAAAAATCTTCTTCTCAAGAACCACTGGGCCAGAAAAGCTGAAACTTATGTGGAAGCATCCTGGGATAGTGTAGATTCTAAATTGTTAAAATCATGACCCCCGGGGGTAGGGCGGGGCCACAATAGGGAATCCAAGTTTTACATTGAAATACATAAGAAAAATCTTTAAAAATCTTCTTCTCAAGAACCACTGAGCCAGAAAAGCTGAAACTTATTTGGAAGCATCCTGGGGTAGTGTAGATTGTAAATTGTTCAAATCATGACCCCTGGGGGTAGGGCGGGGCCACAATAGGGAATCCAAGTTTAACATTGAAATATATAGGAAAAATCTTTAAAAATCTTCTTCTCAAGAACCACTGAGCCAGAAAAGCTGAAACTTATGTGGAAGCGTCCTGGGGTAGTGTAGATTCTAAATTGTTCAAATCATGACCCCTGGGGGTAGGGCGGGGCCACAATAGGGAATCCAAGTTTTACATTGAAATACATAAAAAAATCTTTAAAAATCTTCTTCTCAAGAACCACTGGGCCCGAAAAGCTAAAACTTATATTGAAGCATCCTGGGGTAGTGTAGAATCTAAATTGTTCAAATCATGAGCCCCGGGGGTAGGGCCGGGCCACAATAGGGAATCCAAGTTTTACATTGAAATATATAGGAAAAATCTTAAAAAATCTTCTTCTCAAGAAACACTGTGCCAGAAAAGCTGAAACTTATATGGAAGCATCCTGGGGTAGTGTAGATTCTAAATTGTTAAAATCATGACCCCCGGGGGTAGGGCGGGGCCCCAATAGGGAATCCAAGTTTTACATTGAAATACATAAGAAAAATCTTCTTCTCAAAACCACTGGGCCAGAAAAGCTGAAACTTATACTGAAGCATCCTGGGGTAGTGTAGAATCTAAATTGTTTAAATCATGACCCCCGGGGGTAGGGCGGGGCCACAATAGGGAATCCAAGTTTTACTTTGAAATACATAAAAAAAATCTTTAAAAATCTTCTTCTCAAGAACAACTGGGCCAGAAATACTGAAACTTATATGAAAGCATCCTGGGGTAGGTAGATTCTAAATTGTTCAAATCTTGACCCCCGGGGGTAGGGCGGGCCACAATAGGGAATCCAAGTTTTACATTGAAATATATAAGAAAAATCTTTAAAAATCTTCTTCTCAATAACCACTGAGCCAGAAAAGCTGATACTTATATTGAAGCATCCTGGGGTAGTGTAGATTCTAAATTGTTTAAATCATGACCCCCTGGGGGTAGGGCGGGGCCATAATAGGGAATTCAAGTTTTACATTGAAATACAAAAGAAAAATCTTCTTCTCAAGAACCACTGGGCCAGAAAAGCTGAAACTTATATTGAAGCATCCTGGGGTAGTGTAGATTATAAATTGTTCAAATCTTGACCCCCGGGGGTAGGGCGGGCCACAATAGGGAATCCAAGTTTTACATTGAAATATATAAGAAAAATCTTTAAAAATCTTCTTTTCAAGAACCACTGGACCAATAAAGCTAAGACATATTTGGAAGCATCCTGAAGTAGTGTAGATTCTAAATTGTTCAAATCATGACCCCTGGGGGTAGGGCGGAGCCACAATAGGTATATTAAAAGGGGGGAAATCTGATAAAGAACAGCATGGCCGAAGTTACTCAGGTGAGCGATGTGGCCCATGGGCCTCTTGTTAATATACTTTTTGATGAAATGCTTTCATACTCAGAATATATAGAAATATAATTAAAGTGTAGACAAGATGATGTGGTCATCTTGAACGTCCATGCATGTGCATGCATGTGCAATGCGTCAAAAGGAACAATATACAGATAAATTTCGATATCTCGAACTTGGCGGGACTGAGGAAAAACTTTGAGATATCCGAGTGTTCAAGATATCGAAGTTGATGAATTTGGTACCAATATTGCAATGTTTCATGTTCTATTAACAGGGAATTACCCCCCCCCCCCCCACCCTCCCCCCACGTGCATAATTTAAGCGGTAAAGGTTTCAGTTCATACTTAGTAATTATCTTTTTAAAAATACATTGGCATATACACTTATAATGCATATATTATTTTATTTAATACTGCAATATTTACATTTTACAAATTTCAATCGCTTTCATAGCGATATTCATGCTTGTTTCAGGATTTCTGATACCTGGATATGTGTAAATGATAAACTGATCACTGTAATAAGGATTAAGATGGAAACAGGAATTATCGTTCTACAATAATTTATTAAAATTGCCAATGAGCATAAACAAAGCACTATAATTTATAATATTTATCAACAGATAAAAGCGTGTTTATAATTCTGTACCTTTTTCGACTTCTGTAATAGTCTGAAACTTTGTTTCAATTGTATGAACTTAGTTCTCTTTTTACACCACTGTCAGATAATATAACTATCCCCCCGGGTTGGCTACCGAGTCCTTCGTTAGATTGCTTATCAGACATGGTGTGTAATGAAGATTTTTTGGTACTGACTTTTATGTAATAGTTACATGATGACACGAGATGATGCATACAAAATATCGTTGAGTTATTGCACGCGAGGAGGCGTTAGCCTTCCAGTTTTCAATAACGAAACGATATTTTGTATGCATCATCGAGCTGTCAATCATGTAGCTGATTTATCCCTTGACCCTTCATTTGACCTTTCCCCATATTTGGTATTGTCTTTGCAACAACTGGGGGTGAAACGGTTCACCGCGGTATCGATTCACCGCAGTATTTTTTCTCGGTTTGATACACGGTGCAAAATCTCTAATTTTCGGTTCGTTTCATTTTTCGGTCGGGATCGTTATTCAGTCGGGTTTGGCACAAGGAAAAACACGTTACTCAGTATCAATAAGTATAGAAAACGTAAATTTTTGATGACTGATAGCTTGTAAAATAATTTTTGGCAGTCAAATAATTTTAATCAATTTCTTCTAGTCAATTTGCAAATAAAATTCGTAAAATATGTGACTAGATTTAGAAAAAGAAAGCATAAAACAATGTTGAATTTGTTTCCTTCTGTCAAAATGTATCGTATCGAAAATAACCGAACCGAGACAATATTATACAATACGTATCGAACCGTGAAGGAGGTGTATCGTTTCACCCCTAGCAACAACTAATAAAGACTTTGAAACAGAACCACGTGATAGTCTTAACGTGAAGGGTTTTGGTATCCAAGTAACGATTTTCCAAATTTGGTAATTTTCTTAGCACTGTACCATGTGACCAATTTTTGAGATAATCAATTCATTTGTTCTATGATTTGACGAAGATGGGAGAAGGAGTTCAGAATAACGAATTGGAATTAAATGCCATTTTTCAGCAAGCCTACGACGAGGATGATTTTCAGTTGAGTCAGGCAGTTCAGATGTACGAACTAAGTCAATCTGATTTAAATGGCCAGGACTTTGGGAATTTCGATATACAGAATTGGTGTTTGGAAGCGTTTCTGGAATTAAAATGGGAAAATTTTACGGAATGGACTGAAAATACTACTACCAG